>NC_138535.1:5322685-5348173 GCF_964234715.1 Podarcis melisellensis | reverse complement strand
GAACTCCCACCCTCCTCCTTTCCTCCCCTTGCCCCACAGATACTCACACCCCTCTCCTTTTCTCCTCCCGCCCCACAGATTTGCCGTGGGGACGCCCCGCTGGGGGTCACGGCCCCCTCCTTTCCTCCTCTCCTGCCCCACAGCATTATGGGGGCACCACCTTGGCAACTCACAACCCCCTCCTGCCCCACAGATACTCACAACCCCCTCATTTCCTCCTGCCCCACAGATTTCCCGTGTTAACTCACACCCCTCTCCTTTTCTCCCGCCCCACAGATTTGCCGTGGGGATGCCCCGCTGGGGGTCACGGCCCTCTCCTCCCCCTTTGAACCCTTCCTCCTCTTGCCCCACAGCATTATGGGGGGCGCCCCCTTGGGTACTCACGCCCCCTCCTTTCCTCCTGCCCCACAGATTTCCTGCGGAAACTCACGGCCCCCTCCTTTCCTCCTCCTGCCCCACAGATTGTTCCTGCCCCACAGATTTCACCACCTTGGGAACTCACAGCCCCCTAATTTCCTCCCCCTGCCCCACAGATACTCACCCCCCTCTCCTCTTCTCCTCCCGCCCCACAGATTTGCCGTGGGGACGCCCCGCTGGGGGTCACGGCCCTCTCCTTCTCCCCCTTTGACCCCACGGTCTTCGTGGCCGGGACCGAAGGGGGCGACCTCCTCAAGTGCTGGGCGGGGGCCGAGACCCCTGCCGTGGGGCTGCCCCACTTGGGGGGCGGCCTGCCCCTCAAGGCCCCCGCCCAGATGGCCTTCGCGCCCCACGGCGGGCCCGTCTACTCGCTCAGCTGCTCGCCGTTCCACAGGTGAGGTGGTTATTATTATTATTATTATTATTATTATTATTATTAATTATTATTATTGCTACTACTACTACTACTACAGGAAGATCTTATTCTTCTTCTTCTTACTACTACTACTACTACAAGAAGATATTATTATTATTATTATTATTATTATTATTATTATTATTATTATTATTATTATTATTATTATTATTACTGCTACTACTACTACTACAGGAAGATCTTATTCTTATTCTTACTACTACTACTACTACTACTACAAGAAGATATTATTTTTATTCTTATTTTTATTACTACTACTACTACAGGAATATTTTATTCTTATTCTTATTCTTATTACTACTCCTATTACTATTACTACTACTACTACTACAGGAAGTTCTTATTCTTATTCTTACTACTACTACTACTATTGGAAGGTATTATTTTTATTGTTATTTATTATTATTATTATTATTATTATTATTATTATTATTATTATTATTACTACTACTACTACTACAGGAATATCTTATTCTTATTCCTATTACTACTACTATTACTATTACTACTACTACAGGAAGTTCTTATTCTTATTCTTACTACTACTACTACTACAGGAAGATCTTATTATTCTTATTTTTACTACTACTACTACTACTACTACAGGAAGATATTATTTTTATTCTTCTTATTATTCTTATTACTATTACTACTACTACTACAGGAAGATATTATTTTTATTCTTTTTCTTATTCTTATTCTTATTACTATTACTACTACTACAGGAAGATATTATTCTTATTCTTATTCTTACTACTACTACTACTACTGGAAGATACTTTTATTCTTATTCTTTAAAAGTTTAAAAGTAATAGATAAATGTAGTAGTAATAATAACAAAACAAAAAACACAACACATAAGTTACTATTATTAGTTACTTATTACTTTCACTCACTGCTTTTACTAATTCATTTCTTTGCTAATTCCATTTTAATTACTCATTCCTCGTTACTTACTATCACTCCCTGCTTCCGCTTCATTCTTACTACTTGCTACTCTTTTATTTATTACTCTTCCTCCCGAGAGGAATTAATATTTACTACTAGTACTAATTACTAATTCCTTTTATTGTTACTCATTCCATTTTTCTTACTTATTACTCGTTACTATTACTCCCTGCTTCCGCTTCATTCTTACTACTTGCTACTCTTTTATTTATTACTCTTCCTCCCGAGAGGAATTAATATTTACTACTAGTACTAATTACTAATTCCTTTTATTGTTACTAATTCCATTTTTCTTACTTATTACTCGTTACTATTACTCCCTGCTTCCGCTTCATTCTTACTGCTTACTCCTCTTTTATTTATTACTCTTCCTCCCGAGAGGAATTAATATTTACTACTACTACTAATTACTAATTCCTTTTTATTGTTACTCATTCCATTTTTCTTACTTATTACTCGTTACTCACTATTACTCCTTGCTTCCGCTTCATTCTTACGGCTTACTCCTCTTTTATTTATTACTCTTCCTCCCGAGAGGAAGTATTATTTACTAATACTACGAGTTACTAGCTCCTTTCTCCTTACTCATTCCATTTTTGTTCCTCGTTTCTTGTTACTCACTATTACTTTCATAAAAGCTTTTACATTATTATTATTATTATTATTATTATTATTATTATTATTATTATTATTACTTACTACTCTTTTACTTATTACTCTTCCGAGAGGAACCTCTTTCTGAGCGGAGGGACCGACGGCCACGTTCACCTCTACTCCATGCTCCAGGCCCAGCCCCTAGTATCCCTGCAACTCTCCAGGAAGTATGTTTTCGGGGTCCGGTGGTCCCCCGTCCGGCCCTGGTCTTCGCCGCTGCTACCGGAGAAGGTACTACTACTACTACTACTACTACTACTACTACTACTACCCTGCGTGGGCTTCCCCAGCCACTACTACTATTAATATTACTACTACTACTACTACTACCCTGCCTGGGCTTCCCCAGCCACTACTATTAATATTACTACTACTACTACTACTACCCTGCCTGGGCTTCTCCAGCCACTACTACTACTACTACTACTACTACTACTACTACTAACTTATTATTTATACCCTGCCTGGGCTTTTCCAGCTGCTACTACTAGTAGTAGTTCCTTAGTATTTCTACCCTGCCTGGGCTTCCCCAGCCACTACTACTACTACTACTAATAATAATAATAATAACAACAACTTATTATTTATACCCTGCCTGGGCTTTCCCAGATGTCACTGCTACTACTAGTAGTACTACCTTAGTATTTATACCCTGCCTGGGCTTCCCCAGCCACTACTACTACTACTACTACTACTACTAACAACAACAACAACAACAACAACAACAACAAAACAGCAACTTATTTATACCCTGCCTGGGCTTTCCCAGATGTCACTGCTACTACTACTAACTTATTATTGATACGCCCCTCGGTTTCCCCAGCCACTACTACTACTACTACTACTACTACTTAATACCCTCAATGGGTTTCCCTAGGTACTACTACTACCACCTTATTTATACCCTGCCTGGGCTTCCCCAGCTGCTACTACCACCACTACTACTAATAACTTATTATTTATACCCTCCCTCGGCTTCCCCGGCCACTACTACTACTACAAACTTACTATTTATACTCTGCCTGGGTTTCCCCAGCCATTACTGCTACTACTACTACTAACTTACTATTTATACCCTGTCAGGGATTCCCAGCCATTACTGCTACTACTACTACTAACTTACTATTTATACCCTGTCAGGGATTCCCAGCTGCTACTACTACTAAGTTATTTATACCCTCCCTCGGGTTCCCCGGCCACTACTACTACTACAAACATACTATTTATACTCTGCCTGGGTTTCCCCAGCCATTACTACTACTACTACTACTACTACTACCTTACTATTTATACCCTGTCAGGGATTCCCAGCTGCTACTACTACTAATTTATACCCTCCCTCGGCTTCCCTGGCCACTACTACTACTACAAACTTACTATTTATACTCTGCCTGGGTTTCCGCAGCCACTACTACTACTACCACCTTTCTATTTATACCCTGTCAGGGATTCCCAGCTGCTGCTACTACTACTAACTTACTATTTATACCCTGTCAGGGATTCCCAGCTGCTGCTACTACTACCACCTTACTATTTATACCCTGTCAGGATTCCCAGCTGCTACTACTACTAACTTATTTATACCCTCCCTCGGCTTCCCCGGCCACTACTACTACTACAAACTTACTATTTATACTCTGCCTGGGTTTCCGCAGCCACTACTACTACTACTAACTTACTATTTATACCCTGTCAGGGATTCCCAGCTACTACTACTACTAACTTATTATTTATACCCTCCCTCGGCTTCCCCGGCCACTACTACTACTACAAACATACTATTTATACTCTGCCTGGGTTTCCCCAGCCATTACTACTACTACTACTACTACTACTACTACTACTACCTTACTATTTATACCCTGTCAGGGATTCCCAGCTGCTACTACTACTAACTTATTATTTATACCCTCCCTCGGCTTCCCCGGCCACTACTACTACTACAAACTTACTATTTATACTCTGCCTGGGTTTCCGCAGCCACTACTACTACTACTAACTTACTATTTATACCCTGTCAGGGATTCCCAGCTGCTACTACTACTAACTTATTATTTATACCCTCCCTCGGCTTCCCCGGCCACTACTACTACTACAAACTTACTATTTATTTATACCCTGCCTAAGCTTCCCCAGCTACTACTACTACTACTAACATTATTTATACCCTCCTTGGATGTTTTATAAGAATGAAACTTGGATGTTCCAGGTATGAAATGAAATGAAATGAAATGAAAAATTAAATTAAATTAAAAATTAAATTAAATGACATTAAATTATATTAAAAATGAAATTAAATTAAATGACATTAAAAATTACATTACATTACATTACATTATAGATTAAATTAAATTACATTACATTATAAATTAAATTAAATTACATTACATATTAAATTACATTACATTAAAAATTAAATTAAATTAAATTAAATTAAAAATTAAATTACATTACATATTAAATTACATTACATTAAAAATTAAATTAAATTAAATTAAATTAAAAATTAAATTAAATTACATTATAAATTACATTACATTACATTAAAAATCAAATTAAATTAAATGACATTAAAAATTAAATTACATTACATTACATTATAGATTAAATTGCATTACATTACATTATAGATTAAATTAAATTACATTACATTATAAATTAAATTACATTACATTAAAAATTAAATTAAATTAAATTACATTAAAAATTAAATTAAATTAAATTAAAAATTAAATTAAATGACATTAAAAATTACATTACATTACATTATAGATTAAATTAAATTACATTACATTATAAATTAAATTAAATTAAATTACATTATAAATTACATTACATTACATTACATTAAAAATTAAATTAAATTACATTAAAAATTAAATTAAATTACATTAAAAATTAAATTAAATGACATTAAAAATTACATTACATTACATTATAGTTTAAATTAAATTACATTACATTATAAATTAAATTAAATTACATTACATTACATTAAAAATTAAATTAAATTAAATGACATGAAAAATTAAATTATATTAAATTAAATTATAAATTACATTACATTACATTAAAAATTAAATTAAATTAAATTACATTAAAAATTAAATTCAAATTACATTACGTTAAAAATTAAATTACATTGAATTACATTAAAAATTAAATTATAAATTACATTACATTACATTAAAAATTAAATTCAAATGACATTACATTAAAATTAAATTACATTAAATTACATTAAGAATTAAATTATAAATTACATTACATTAAAAATTAAATTAAATTAAAAATTAAATTACATTACATTACATTAAAACTCATTTATTTAATTTTCTCTTTCCCAGGGGAAATCCATCTCTTTGACTTTGGCCAAAACTCCCAGAAGCCCTCGCTCTCCGTCCGTCAAAGCCCAGAGCCCGCCTACTGCCTGGAGTTCAACCCCAGGCGGGCTCAGCTATTGGCCGCCGGGGACGGAGGGGGCGGGGTTAAGATATGGCAGCTGGGCGGGGAATTCGCCGAGGAAGGAGGGAGGGAGAGGAGCCAGCTGGAGATGCTGGCCAATGAGGTGACCGATTGAGGGGGACACAACTCAACAATGCAACACAAGGCAAGTCAACACAACTCAACGTAACTCAATGCAAGTCAACATAAGTCAACACAAGTCAACACAACGCAAGGCAAGTCAATTCAAGTCAACACAACTCAACGTAACTCAATGCAAGTCAACCGAAGTCAACGCAACTCAACACAACACAACTCAACCAAAGTCAATGCAACACAACTCAACCCAAATCAACACAACTCAATGCAAGTCAACACAACTCAATGCATGTCAACACAACTCAATGCAAGTCAACCGAAGTCAACGCAAGTCAACACAACTCAATGCAAGTCAACACAACTCAATGCAAGTCAACACAACTCAATGCAAGTCAACACAACTCAATGCAAGTCAACCGAAGTCAACGCAAGTCAACACAACTCAATGCAAGTCAACACAACTCAATGCAAGTCAACACAACTCAATGCAAGTCAACCGAAGTCAACGCAAGTCAACACAACTCAATGCAAGTCAACCGAAGTCAACGCAACTCAACACAACTCAATGCAAGTCAACCGAAGTCAACACAACTCAATGCAAGTCAACCGAAGTCAACGCAACTCAACACAACTCAATGCAAGTCAACCGAAGTCAACGCAACTCAACACAACTCAATGCAAGTCAACCGAAATCAACACAACTCTACACAACTCAATGCAAGTCAACCGAAATCAACACAACTCTACACAACTCAATGCAAGTCAACTGAAGTCAACACAACTCAAGTCAACACAACTCAATGCAAGTCAACACAGGTCAATACAAGTCAACACAAGTCAACACAACGCGAGACAAGTCAACCCAGGTCAAGACAAGTCAACGCAACTCAACACAATGCCATGCAACTCAACGCAACCCAAGTCCACGCAACTCAGCCCAAGTCAATAAAATTCAACTCAACACAACACAACCCAAGTCAACGCAATCAAAATAACACTACGCAAGTCAATAAAATTCAACGCAACTCAACACAAGACAAGTCAACGAAGCCCAATGCAACACAAGACAAGTCAACGCAACTCAACACAAGTCAACACAACTTAACCCAAGTCAACACAACTCAACACAAGTCAATGCACCTCAACGCAACTCAACCCAAGTCAACACAACTCAACGCAACTCAGCCCAAGTCAACGCAACTCAACACAACCCAAGTCAACTCAACTCAAGCCCTCGCTCTCCGTCCGTCAAAGCCCAGAGCCCGCCTACTGCCTGGAGTTCAACCCCAGGCGGGCTCAGCTATTGGCCGCCGGGGACGGAGGGGGCGGGGTTAAGATATGGCAGCTGGGCGGGGAATTCGGAGAGGAGGGAGGGAGGGAGAGGAGCCAGCTGGAGATGCTGGCCAATGAGGTGACCGATTGAGGGGGACACAACTCAACAACGCAACACAACACAAGTCAAGGCAACACAACTCAACAAAAGTCAACACAACTCAAGACAAGTCAACACAACTCAAGATAAGTCAACGCAACTCAAGACAAGTCAACGCAACTCAAGACAAGTCAACGCAACTCAAGACAAGTCAAGGCAACTCAACACAAGTCAACGCAACTCAACCCAAGTCAAGACAAGTCAACACAACTCAACGTAACTCAACACACAGCCCAATAACTCAATGCAACTCAACACAACTCAACTGATTGAGGGTGGGTAGGGTGACACAATGCAACACAACTCAACGCAACTCAACACACAAGCCAATAACTCTATGCAACTCAACACAACTCAACTGATTGAGGGTGGGATGGGTGACACAACTCAACACAACTCAACGCAACTCAACACACAAGCCAATAACTCAATGCAACTCAACACAACTCAACTGATTGAGGGTGGGAAGGGTGACACAATGCAACACAAGTCAACGCAACTCAACACAAGTCAAGACAAGTCAACACAACGTAACTCAACTCACAGCCCAATAACTCAATGCAACTCAACACAACTCAACTGATTGAGGGTGGGATGGGTGACACAACACAAATCAACACAAGTCAACGCAGCTCAACACAACTCAACACACAAGCCAATAACTCAACGCAACTCAACACAACTCAACTGATTGAGGGTGGGAAGGGTGACACAATGCAACACAACTCAACGCAACTCAACACACAAGCCAATAACTCAACGCAACTCAACACAACTCAACTGATTGAGGGTGGGATGGGTGACACAACTCAACACAAGTCAACGCAACTCAACACAAGTCAACGCAACACAACACAACCTAACCAAAGTCAATGCAACACAACTCAACATAACTCCTCAACGCAACTGAGGACAAGTCAACGCAATTCAACACAAGTCAACAAAACGCAAGACAAGTCAACGCAACTCAATGAAACTCAACCCAGATCCAGACAAGTCAACACAAGTCAACGCAATGCAACGCAACTCAACCCAAGTCAACACAACTCAATGCAACTCAACGCAAGTCAATAAAATTCAATGCAACTCAGCACAACACAACGGACGTCACGCAACTCAACCCAATGTAACACAAGTCAACTCAACGCAACTCAATGCAACTCAACACAACTCAACAATTCAACCCACAACACAACATAACCCAACTCAACTCAATGCAACACAACGCAAGTCAACGGAACTCAAGACAAGGCAACACAACTCAACACAAGTCAACGCAGCTCAACACAAGGCAAGGCAACTCAACACAACTCAAGGCAACTCAACACAATGCAAGACAAGTCAACACAACTCAACGCATGTCAATGCAACTCAAGACAAGTCAGCGCAACTCAACGCAACTCAACACAACTCAACTGATTGAGGGTGGGATGGGTGACACAAGTCAACACAACTCAACACAAGTCAACGCAACTCAACCCAAGTCAACACAAGTCCACGCAACTCAACACAGCCCAATAACTCAATGCAACTCAACACAACTCAACTGATTGAGGGTGGGAAGGGTGACAACACAAATCAACACAAGTCAACGCAGCTCAACACAACTCAACACACAAGCCAATAACTCAACGCAACTCAACACAACTCAACTGATTGAGGGTGGGAAGGGTGACACAATGCAACACAACTCAACGCAACTCAACACAAGTCAAGACAAGTCAACACAACTCAACGTAACTCAACACACAGCCCAATAACTCAATGCAACTCAACACAACTCAACTGATTGAGGGTGGGATGGGTGACACAACTCAACACAAGTCAACGCAACTCAACACAAGTCAACGCAACACAACACAACCTAACCAATGCAACACAACTCAACATAACTCCTCAACGCAACTCAAGACAAGTCAACGCAATTCAACACAAGTCAACAAAACGCAAGACAAGTCAACGCAACTCAATGAAACTCAACCCAGATCAAGACAAGTCAACACAAGTCAACACAAGTCAACGCAACTCAACCCAAGTCAACACAACTCAATGCAACTCAACGCAAGTCAATAAAATTCAATGCAACTCAGCACAACACAACTGATTGAGGGTGGGAAGGGTGACACAATGCAACACAACTCAACGCAACTCAACACACAAGCCAATAACTCAACGCAACTCAACACAACTCAACTGATTGAGGGTGGGATGGGTGACACAACTCAACACAAGTCAACTCAACGCAACTCAATGCAACTCAACACAACTCAACAATTCAACCCACAACACAACATAACCCAACTCAACTCAATGCAACACAACGCAAGTCAACGGAACTCAAGACAAGGCAACACAACTCAACACAAGTCAACGCAGCTCAACACAAGGCAAGACAAGTCAACACAACTCAACACATGTCAATGCAACTCAAGACAAGTCAGCGCAACTCAACGCAACTCAACACAACTCAACTGATTGAGGGTGGGATGGGTGACACAACTCAACACAAGTCAACGCAACTCAACACAAGTCACGACAAGTCAACGCAACTCAACACAAGTCAATGCAACTCAAGTCAACGCAACTCAACACAACTCAACCGATTGAGGGTGGGAAGGGTGACACAACTCAATGCAACACAACGCAACACAGCTTGATGCAACACACAACGCAACTCAATGCAAGGCAACACAAGTCAACACAACTCAAGACAAGTCAACACAACTCAGCACAAGTCAATGCAGCACAACACAACTCAAGGCAACGCAAAGCAAGTCAACACAACGCAAGTCAAGTCAACGCAACTCAAGTCAACACAACTCAACACAAGTCAACACAAATCAATGCAGCTCAACACAACGCAAGGCAACGCAGCTCAACACAACGCAAGGCAACTCAACACAACGCAAGGCAAGTCAACACAACTCAACGCAGCTCAACGAAACGCAACACAACTCAATGCAACCCAACGGAACAACACAACTCAACACAAGTCAACGCAATGAAACAACTCAACAGAGGTCAACGCAACTCAACACAAGTCAACACAAGTCAACACACGTCTACCCAGCTCAACACAACTTGACAACCAAAGTCAACGCAACTCAACACAACTCAACCCAAGTCAACGCAACTCAACACAACCAACGTCAACGCAACTCAACGCAGCTCAACGAAACGCAACACAACTCAATGCAACCCAATGGAACAACACAAGTCAACGCAATGAAACAACTCAACACAGGGCAACGCAACTCAACACAAGTCAACACACGTCTACCCAACTCAACACAACTTGACAACCCAAGTCAACGCAACTCAACACAACTCAACCCAAGTCAACGCAAGTCAAGACAACTCAACACAAGTCAACGCAACTCAATGAAACACAACACAACTCATGGCAAGTCAAGGCAACTCAACACAACGCAACTCAATGCAGCACAACAACTCAACACAACGCAGCTCAAAGCAACACAACTCAATGCAACCCAACGCAACTCAACAGAGGTCAACGCAACTCAACACAACTCAACACAAGTCTACCCAGCTCAACACAACTTGACAACCCAAGTCAACACAACTCAACCCAAGTCAACGCAACTCAAGACAAGTCAATGCAACGCAACTCGACGCAAGGCAAGGCGACTCAAGGCAACTCAACACTAGTCAACACAACTCAGCGCAACTCAACCAAAGTCAACACAACTCAACGCAAGCCGACTGAACGCAACGCAAGACAACGCCACTCAACAACTCAACCCACAACTCAACCCAACGCCACTCCACAACTCAACCCACAACTCAACACAACTCAACGCAAGCCAACTGAACGCAACTCAACGCAACGCCACTCCACAACTCAACCCACAACTCAACACAACGCAGCTCAGCAACTCAACCCACAACTCAACCCACAACTCAACACAACACAACACAATGCAGCTCAACAACTCAACCCACAACTCAACCCACAACTCAACCCAACACAACACAATGCAGCTCAACAACTCAACCCACAACTCAACCCACAACTCAACCCACAACTCAACCCAACACAACACAATGCAGCTCAACAACTCAACCCACAACTCAACCCAACGCCACTCCACAACTCAACCCACAACTCAACACAACTCAACGCAAGCCAACTGAACGCAACTCAACGCAACGCCACTCCACAACTCAACCCACAACTCAACACAACGCAGCTCAGCAACTCAAGCCACAACTCAACCCACAACTCAACCCAACACAACACAATGCAGCTCAACAACTCAACCCACAACTCAACCCACAACTCAACCCAACACAACACAATGCAGCTCAACAACTCAACCCACAACTCAACCCACAACTCAACCCACAACTCAACCCAACACAACACAATGCAGCTCAACAACTCAACCCACAACTCAACCCAACGCCACTCCACAACTCAACCCACAACTCAACACAACGCAAGCCAACTGAACAAAACTCAACACAACGCCACTCCACAACTCAACACAACGCAGCTCAGCAACTCAACCCACAACTCAACCCACAACTCAACCCAACACAACACAATGCAGCTCAACAACTCAACCCACAACTCAACCCACAACTCAACCCACAACTCAACCCAACACAACACAATGCAGCTCAACAACTCAACCCACAACTCAACCCAATGCCACTCCACAACTCAACCCACAACTCAACACAACTCAACGCAAGCCAACTGAACAAAACTCAACACAACGCCACTCCACAACTCAACCCACAACTCAACACAACGCAGCTCAGCAACTCAACCCACAACTCAACCCAACACAACACAATGCAGCTCAACAACTCAACCCACAACTCAACCCACAACTCAACCCAACACAACACAATGCAGCTCAACAACTCAACCCACAACTCAACCCACAACTCAACCCAACACAACACAATGCAGCTCAACAACTCAACCCACAACTCAACCCACAACTCAACCCAACACAACACAATGCAGCTCAACAACTCAACCCACAACTCAACCCACAACTCAACCCAACGCAGCTCAACACAACTCAACCCACAACTTGACAGAGCGCAACACAACTCAACACAACCCAAAAACCGCCCAACAGCCCAACCAACCCGCAACTCCAAGCAACAACATGACACACAACACAATGCCGTTTTATATTCAAATTTGTTTGAAATTCAATTTTATGTATGTAAATATATGTAGATGATTAAAGTTTTCTTGCTTCACAAAAGGTTGTGTGTGTGTGTGTTGTGTGTGTTGTGTGTGTGTGTGTTGTGTGTGTTGTCAATTCAAGAAACTGGGTGGTTTCTGCACCGAAGGGAAAGGCACAACCCACAACCCAATGCACAACTCGACACAACACAACCAACAACTCAACACAACTCAACACACAACTCAACCAACCAACCCATGACACAACACAACTCAACAAAACCCAACCCAACACACAACACAACTCAACACACAACCAACCCATGACACAACACAACCCACAACCCAACACACAACTCAACTCAACACTCAACCAACCAACCCATGACGCAACACAACTCAACAAAACCCAACCCAACACACAACCCAACCCAACACACAACCCAATGCACAACCCAACTCGACCTAACCAACAACCCAACACAACACACAACTCAACCAATCCATGACGCAACACAACTCAAACACAACACACAACCCAACGCACAACCCAACCCAACTCAACACACAACCAACCAACCCATGACGCAACACAACCCACAACACAACGCACAACACAACACAACACAACCAACAACCCAACTCAACACACAACCAACCCATGACGCAACACAACTCAACTGAACCCAACACAACCCACAACACAACGCACAACCCAACCCAACCCAACCAACAACCCAACTCAACTCACAACTCAACCAACCAACCCATGACTCAACACAACTCAACAAAACCCAACAGAACACAACCCACAACCCAACACAAAACTCAACCAACCCATGACGCAACACAACACAACTCAAACACAACACAACCCACAACACAACGCACAGCACAACCCAACTTGACCTAACCAACAACCCAACTCAACACAACACACAACTCAACCAACCAACCCATGATGCAACACAACTCAACAAAACCCAGCACAACTCAACCCACAACCCAACCCACAACCCAACACAAAACACAACCAACCCATGACGCAACACAACACAACTCAAACACAACACAACCCACAACACAACCCACAACACAACACAACTCGACCTGACCAGCAACCCAACTCAACACGACACAACACAACACACAACTCAACCAACCAACCCATGACGCAACACAACTCAAACACAACACAACCCACAACACAACGCACAACCCAACCCAACTTGACCTAACCAACAACCCAACTCAACACAACACACAACTCAACCAACCAACCCATGATGCAACACAACTCAATAAAACCCAACACAACTCAACGCACAACAATGGGGCACCCAATGGTCCTGTAGACTGACCCACATATGTGGGGCTGGTAGGAGGAGAGAGGATCAATGGGATCCCCCCAAGGGTCCTCTAGACTGACCCACATATGTGGGGCTGAGAGAAGGGGAAAGAGGGGCAATGGGATCCCCAATGGTCCTCTAGACTGACCCATATGTGTGGGGCTGAGAGAAGGGGAAAGAGGAGCAATGGGACCCCCAATGGTCCTGTAGACTGACCCAAATATGTGGGGCTGATAGGAGGGGAGAGGGGCAAGGAGGTCCACGATTCTATGGGGCAATGTGGGGCAAGGGGCCTCCAATGGTCCTGTAGACTGACCCACATATGTGGGGCTAATAGGAGGGGAGAGGTATAAGGAGGTCCACGTTTCTATGGGGCGATGTGGGGCAAGGGGCCTCCAATGGTCCTCTAGACTGACCCACATATATGGGGCTGATAGGAGGGGAAAGAGGGGCTATGGGACACCCTAATGGTCCTGTAGACTGACCCACATATGTGGGGCTGATAGGAGGGGAGAGGGGCAAGGAGGTCCACGATTCTATGGGGCAATGTGGGGCAAGGGGCCTCCAATGGTCCTGTAGACTGACCCACATATGTGGGGCTAATAGGAGGGGAGAGGTATAAGGAGGTCCACGTTTCTATGGGGCGATGTGGGGCAAGGGGCCTCCAATGGTCCTCTAGACTGACCCACATATATGGGGCTGATAGGAGGGGAAAGAGGGGCTATGGGACACCCTAATGGTCCTGTAGACTGACCCACATATGTGGGGCTGATAGGAGGGGAGAGGGGCAAGGAGGTCCACGTTTCTATGGGGCGATGTGGGGCAAGGGGCCTCCAATGGTCCTCTAGACTGACCCACATATGTGGGGCTGATAGGAGGGGAGAGGGGCAAGGAGGTCCACGTTTCTATGGGGCAATGTGGGGCAATGGGACCCTCCTAATGGTCCTCTAGACTGACCCATATGTGGGGCTGAGAGGAGGGGAAAGAGGGGCTATGGGGCACACAATGGTCCTGTAGACTGACCCACATATGTGGGGCTGGTAGGAGGGGAAAGAGGGGCAATGAGGTCCATGTTTCTATGGGGCAATGGAAGGGGCAAGGAAATCCAAGCTTGGGGGCCCAGATGTGGGGCAGATTGGAGAGGAGAGGGGCTATGGGGCACACAATGGTCCTGTAAACTGACCCACATATGTGGGGCTGATAGGAGGGGAAGGAGGGTCAATGGGACCCCCAATGGTCCTCTAGGCTGACCCAGATGTGTGGGGCCGAGGGAAGGGGAAAGGGGGGCTATGGGGCACCCCTAATGATCCTGTATATTGACCTACATATGTGGGGTTGATAGGAGGGGAGAGGGACAAGGAGGTCCAGATTTCTATGGGGCGATGGAAGGGGAGGGGGGCAATGGGACCCCCAATGGTCCTCTAGACTGACCCACATATGTGGGGCTGATAGGAGGGGAGAGGGGCAAGGAGGTCCAAGTTTCTATGGGGCAATGGAAGGGGCAAGGAAATCCAAGTTTCCATGGGGCTGATAGAAGGGAGAGAGGGGCAATGGGACCCCTAATGTTCCTCTAGACTGACCCACATATGTGGGGCAGATAGGGGAGAGGTGCAAGGAGGTCCAGGTTTCTATGGGGCAATGGAAGGGGAAAGGGGGCTCAATGGTCCTCTAGACCAACCCAGATGTGGGGCTGATAGGGGAGAGGGGCAATGGGGCGGAAGGGTCCGTGGGGCTGATAGGAGGGGAGAGGGGCAATGGGACCACTCAATGGTCGTCTAGACTGACCCACATACGTGGGGCTGATAGGAGAGGTCGAAGTTTCTATGGGGCAATGCAAGGGGCAAGGAAATCCAAGCTTGAGGGCCCAGATGTGGGGCAGATTGGAGGTCAGATTGGAGGTCCACGTTTCTATGGGGCGATGTGGGGCAAGGGGCCTCCAATGGTCCTCTAGACTGACCCACATCTGTGGGGCTGATAGGAGGGGAAAGAGAGGCAATGGGGCCTCCTAATGGTCCTCTAGATGGACCCATATGTGTGGGGCTGATAGGAGGGAAGAGGGGCTATGGGATCCACAGGTGTCCGCTAGACTGACCCACATATGTGGGGCTGATAGGAGGGGAGAGGGGCAATGGGCCCCCCAATTGCCCTGTAGACTGACCCACATATATGGGGCTGATAGGAGGGGAAAGAGGAGCAATGGGACCACCCAATTATCCTCTAGACTGACCCACATATGTGGGGCTGAGCCACAATAGTCCTGTAGACTGACCCACAATGGGACCCCCTAATGGTCCTCTAGACGGACCCATATGTGTGGGGCTGATAGGAGGGAAGAGGGGCAATGGGACCCACAAGTGTCCTCTAGACTGACCCACATATGTGGGGCTGATAGGAGGGGAGAGCGGCAAGGAGGTCCATGTTTCTATGGGGCAATGGAAGGGGCAAGGAAATCCAAGCTTGGGGGCCCAGATGTGGGGCAGATTGGAGGTCAGATTGGAGGTCCACGTTTCTATGGGGCGATGTGGGGCAAGGGGCCTCCAATGGTCCTCTATACTGACCCACATATGTGGGGCTGATAGGAGGGGAAAGAGAGGCAATGGGGCCCCCTAATGGTCCTCTAGATGGACCCATATGTGTGGGGCTGATAGGAGGGAAGAGGGGCTATGGGATCCACAGGTGTCCTCTAGACTGACCCACATATGTGGGGCTGAGAGAAGGGGAAAGAGGGGCAATGGGGCACCCAAGCGTCCTCTAGACTGACCCACATATGTGGGGCTGATAGGAGGGGAGAGGGGCAATGGACCCCTCAATGGTCCTGTAGACTGACCCACATATCTGGGGCTCATAGGAGGGGAGAGGGGCTATGGGTCCCCCAATGGTCCTCTAGACTGAACCACATGTGTGGGGCTGAGCCACAATGGTCCTCTAGACTGACCCACAATGGGACCCCCTAATGGTCCTCTAGACTGACCCACATATGTGGGGCTGATAGGAGGGGAGAGGGGCAATGGGACCACTCAATGGTCATCTAGACTGACCCACATATGTGGGGCTGATAGGAGAGGTCCAAGTTTCTATGGGGCAATGGACGGGGCAAAGAAATCCAAGCTTCTGTGGGGCTGATAGGAGAGGAGCGGATCAATGGGATCCCCCCAATGGTCCTCTAGACTGACCCACATATGTGGGGCTGATGGGAGGGGAGAGGGGCAAGGAGGTCCAAGTTTCTATGGGGCTGATAGGAGGGGAAAGAGGGGCAATGGACCCCCCAGTGGTCCTCTAGACTGACCCACATATGTGGGGCTTATAGGAGAGGAAAGGGGCAATGGCCCCCCAATGGTCCTGTAGACTGACCCACATATGTGGGGCTGATAGGAGGGGAGAGGGGCAATGAAGTCCATGTTTCTATGGGGCAATGGAAGGGGCAAGGAAATCCAAGCTTGGGGGCCCAGATGTGGGGCAGATTGGAGGGGAAAGGGGCAATGGGGCACCCCAATGGTCCTCTAGACTGACCCACATATGTGGGGCTGAGAGAAGGGGAGAGGGGCTATGGGGCACCCAAGTTTCCTCTAGACTGACCCACATATGTGGGGCAAATAGGAGTCGAAAGAGGAGCAATGGGACCACTCAATGGTCCTCTAGCTAGACTGACCCACATATGTGGGGCTGAGAGAAGGGGAAAGAGGTGCTATGGGGCACCCCTAATGGTCCTGTAAATTGACCCACATATGTGGGGCTGATAGGAGCGGAGGACAAGGAGGTCCAGGTTTCTATGGCGCGATGGAAGGGGAGAGGGGCAATGGGACCCCCAATGGTCCTCTAGACTGACCCACATATGTGGGGCTGATAGGAGGGGAGAGGAGCAAGGAGGTCCAAGTTTCTATGGGGCAAGGGAAGGAGAGAGAGGCAATGTGACCACTCAATGATCCTCTAGACTGACCCACATATGTGGGGCTGATGGGAGGGGAGAGGTGCAAGGAGGTCCACCTTTCTATGGGGCAATGGAAGGGGAGAGGGGCAAGGAGGTCCACCTTCCTATGGGGCAATGGGACCCCCCAAACCCTCCATCCCCACCCTGATCTCCATGGGGCAACAACGTAGAACTGCAACCTCGGACCCCCCACCCCGCCCCACACATCGGGGCCTGCCCCCCAACCACAAAAAAATACCCAGAGTCCTTTTCTGCTTGAACCAATCCTTTATTCTTCAAAGCAAAGCTGGATGTGGGGCAGAGGTGTGGGGCAGGGATGTGGGGCAGAGCATGCGACGCCGGACCCGAACCCCCCACCCTGCCCCACACATGGGGGTCTACCCCCCAACCACAAAAAAACACCCAGAGCCACTTTCTGCTTGGACCAATTCTATTTATTTCTCAAAGCAAAGCCGATCCGGCGCCTTTCTGGGACCTTCCGCGCCGGCTATGGGGCAGAGCTGTGGGGCAGAGCCTGCGTGTGGGGTAGCTACTTAGGGGGCAGATCAGTGAGCCAGGCAGGATCTAAGGGATCTAGTGGGAATTCTAGCGTGGGAAGGGCAGTGCCGGGAAATGTGGGGCTGCCCCACGGCGCCGTGGGGCAGGGATTAAGTGACGAAGAGGCAGGGTTGTGGGAAATCGAGGGGAATCTAGGGGGAGATCTAGTGGGAGTTCCAGCGCCAGGAATGGGGAATGGTGACCCACGGCGCCGTGGGGCAGACGCTCCATGGACGCAGAGGGAGGGGGAATTGTGGGGAATCTAGTGGAATTGTGGAGACCTACAACTTCGGACCCAAACCTGCCCCCTGCCCTTCCGCCCCACACTTTGGGGTCTGCCCCCCAACCCCCAATAAAGACCCAGACTCCGTTTCTGCTTGGACCAATCATATTTATTTCTCAAAGCAAAGCTTCTGCGCCGGCTATGGGGCAGGAGGTGTGGGGAGAACCTTCCGGGCTGGATATGGGGCAGAGCATGCATGTGGGGCAGCCACTTAGGGGGCCGGTAAGCAAGTGGGTCAGAGATTATGGGGGGGATCTTGCGCCGCCCAGAGGCGGGAAGGGGGAGTTCCAGCGCGGGAATGGGAGGCGCAATGGGTCTGCCCCACGGCGCTGTGGGGCAGGGCCTCTGTTGACGCAGGGGGAGCGGGAATTGTGGGAAATCTAGTGGGAATGGCAGCGCTGGGAAAGGGGCGCCCCACATTGCTGTGGGTCGCGCCGTGGGGCAGGGGGCTCCGTTGATGGGAGTGGGAACTGTGGGGAATCTAGGGGGAGTTCTAGCGCGGGAATCCTAGCGGTGTGGGGCAGAGGATGCATGGGGCAGGGGCCACTCAGGGGGCGGGCAAGCGCCGAATGTGGGGCAGGGATGTGGGGCAGAGCATGCGACGCCGGACCCAAACCCCCCACCCCGCCCATCCACCCCGCCCCACACATGGGGGTCACCCCCAACCCACAAAAACACCCAGACTCCTTTCTGCTTGAACCAATCCTTTATTCCTCAAAGCAAAGCTGGATATGGGGCAGAGGTGTGGGGCAGAGCATGTGACGCCGGACCCGAACCCCCCACCCTGTCCCACACATGGGGGCCTGCCCCCCAACCCACAAAAACACCCAGAGTCCTTTTCTGCTTGGACCAATCGCCTTGATTTCTCAAAGCAAAGCCGAAGTGGAACATTCTGCGCCGGATATGGGTCAGAGCTGTGGGGCAGGAGAGCATACGTGTGGGGCAGGGGCCACTTAGGGGGCAGGACAGCCAACCAGGCGGGATCTAAGGGATCTAGCGGAAGTTCTAGTGCGGGAATGGCAATGCCGGACCCGAACCCGCCCCCCTGCCCTTTCACCCTGCCCCACACATGGGGGTCTGCCCCCCAACCCACAAAAACACCCAGACTCCTTTTCTGCTTGCACCAATCCTTTATTCCTCAAAGCAAAGCTGGATGTGGGGCAGGGCGTGTGGGGCAGAGCATGCGACGCTGGACCCGAACCCCTCACCCTGCCCCACACATGGGGGCCTGCCCCCCACCCCACCAAAACACCCAGAGCCACTTTCTGCTTGGACCAATTCTATTTATTTCTCAAAGCAAAACTGAACCAGAAGGCGAAGTTCCGGATATGGGGCAGGGATGTGGGGCAGGAGAGCATGCGTGTGGGGCAGGGTCCACTTAGGGGCAGGACAGCCAACCAGGCGGGATCTAAGGGATCTAGCGGGAGTTCTAGAGCGGGAATGGCAATGCCGGACCCGAACCCGCCCCCCTTGCCCTTCCACCCTGCCCCACACATGGGGGTCTGCCCCCCAACCCACAAAAACACCCAGAGTCCTTTTCTGCTTGGACCAATCCTTTATTCCTCAAAGCAAAGCTGGATGTGGGGCAGAGCATGCGACGCTGGACCCGAACCCCCCACCCTGCCCCACACATGGGGGTCTGCCCCCCAACCCACAAAAACACCCAGAGTCCTTTTCTGCTTGGACCAATCGCCTTGATTTCTCAAAGCAAAGCCGAAGTGGAACATTCTGCGCCGGATATGGGGCAGAGCTGTGGGGCAGGAGAGCATACGTGTGGGGCAGGGGCCACTTAGGGGGCAGGACAGCCAACCAGGCGGGATCTAAGGGATCTAGCGGGAGTTCTAGCGCGGGAATGGCAATGCCGGACCTGACCCCGCCCCCTGCCCTTCCACCCTGCCCCACACATGGGGGTCTGCCCCCCAACCCACAAAAACACCCAGAGTCCTTTTCTGCTTGAACCAATCCTTTATTCCTCAAAGCAAAGCTGGATGTGGGGCAGGGCGTGTGGGGCAGAGCATGCGACGCCGGACCCGAACCCCTCACCCTGCCCCAGACATGGGGGTCTGCCCCCCAACCACAAAAAAACACCCAGACTCCATTTCTGCTTGGACCAATTATATTTATTTCTCAAAGCAAAAGCTGAAGCGGCGCCGGAAGGCGAAGTTCCAGATGTGGGGCAGAGCTGTGGGGCAGGAGAGCATGCCTGTGGGGCAGGGCCCACTCCGGGGTCAGCTCAGCAAACCAGGCGGGATTGTGGGGGATCGAGGGGCCTTGTGGGGAATCTAGGGGGAGTTCTAGCGCGGGCATGGCAGCGCCGGGAATGTGGGGCTGCCCCACGGCGCCGTGGGGCAGGGCCTCCGTTGAGGCAGAGGGAGGGGGAAATCGAGGGGAACGGCGGGGGATCTAGGGGGGGGTTCTAGCGCGGGAGTGGCGGCGCCGGGAAGGGGGCGGGTTGGGGGGCCGCCCCACGGCGCCGTGGGGCTCAGTTGACGAAAAGGGAGCGGGTGAACTCGACGTAGTCAAAGGCGGAGGGCAGCTCTCGGCCTTTGGAGTCCAGGTAGGGCTTCATGTGGGAAAGGCAGTAGTCGGCCTGTTCGCGGGTCAGGTTCTGGAAGGGGGAAATAGAAATTATTATTATTATTATTATTATTATTATTATTATTATTATTATTATTATCAGTATTAGTATCAGTATTAATACAAGTATCAGTATTAATATCAGTATCAGTTCAGTATTAGTATTAGTATCAGTTTAGTATTAGTATCAGTATCATTATTAGTATCATTATTAGTATTAGTATCAGTATTAGTATTAGTATTAATACAAGTATAAGTTCAGTATCAGTATTAATATCAGTATCAGTTCAGTATTAGTATCAGTTTAGTATTAGTATCAATATCATTATTAGTATCATTATTAGTATTAGTATCAGTATTAGTATCAGTATCAGTTCAGTATTAGTATTAAGATCAGTATCAGTTCAGTATTAGTATTAGTATCAGTATCAGTTCAGTATTAGTATTAGTATTAGTACTAGTATTGGTATCAGTATCATTATTAGTATCATTATTAGTATTAGTATCAGTATTAGTATCAGTATCAGTTCAGTATTAGTATTAAGATCAGTATCAGTTCAGTATTAGTATTAGTATCAGTATCAGTTCAGTATTAGTATTAGTATTAGTACTAGTATTGGTATCAGTATCATTATTAGTATCATTATTAGTATTAGTATCAGTATTAGTATCAGTATCAGTTCAGTATTAGTATTAAGATCAGTATCAGTTCAGTATTAGTATTAATATCAGTATCCGTTCAGTATTAGTATTAGTATTAGTACTAGTATTGGTATCAGTATCATTATTAGTATCATTATTAGTATTAGTATTAGTATCAGTATCAGTTCAGTATTAGTATTAATATCAGTATCAGTTCAGTATTAGTATTAGTACTAGTATTGGTATCAGTATCATTATTAGTATCATTATTAGTATTAGTATTAGTATCAGTATCAGTATCAGTTCAGTATTAGTATTAATATCAGTATCAGTTCAGTATTAGTATTAGTACTAGTATTGGTATCAGTATCATTATTAGTATCATTATTAGTATTAGTATCAGTATTAGTATCAGTATAAGTTCAGTATTAGTATTAAGATCAGTATCAGTTCAGTATTAGTATTAGTACTAGTATTGGTATTGGTATCAGTATATTAGTATCAGTTCAGTATTAGTATCATTATTACTATTAGTATTGGTATCAGTATCAGTATTAATATCAGTATCAGTTCAGTATTAGTATTAGTATTAGTACTAGTATTGGTATTGGTATCAGTATATTAGTATCAGTTCAGTATTAGTATCATTATTACTATTAGTATTGGTATCAGTATCAGTATTAATATCAGTATCAGTTCAGTATTAGTATTAGTATCATTATTAGTATTAGTATTGGTATCAGTATTAGTATCAGTATTAGTATTAATATCAGTATCAGTTCAGTATTAGTATTAGTACTAGTATTGGTATTGGTATCAGTATATTAGTATCAGTTCAGTATTAGTATCAGTATCATTATTAGTATTAGTATTGGTATCAGTATTAGTATTAATATCAGTATCAGTTCAGTATTAGTATTAGTACTAGTATTGGTATTGGTATCTGTATTAGTATCAGTATCAGTATTAATATCAGTATCAGTTCAGTATTAGTATTAATATCAGTATCAGTTCAGTATTAGTATCAGTATTAGTATCAGTTCAGTATTAGTATCAGTATCATTATCAGTATCATTAGTATTAGTATTGGTATCAGTATCAGTATTAGTATTAATATCAGTATCAGTTCAGTATTAGTATTAGTATTGGTATTGGTATCAGTTCAGTATTAGTATCAGTATCATCAGTATCATTATTAGTATTAGTATTGGTATCAGTATTAGTATCAGTATCAGTATTAATATCAGTATCAGTTCAGTATTAGTATTAATATCAGTATCAGTTCAGTATCAGTATCAGTACCAGTTTAGTATTAGTATCAGTATCATTATCAGTATCATTATTAGTATTAGTATTGGTATCAGTTCAGTATTAGTATTAGTACTGGTATTGGTATCAGTATCAGTTCAGTATTAGTATTAGTATCATTATCATTATTAGTATTAGTATTGGTATCAGTATTAGTATCAGTATCAGTATTAATATCAGTATCAGTTCAGTATTAGTATTAATATCAGTATCAGTTCAGTATCAGTATCAGTACCAGTTTAGTATTAGTATCAGTATCATTATCAGTATCATTATTAGTATTAGTATTGGTATCAGTTCAGTATTAGTATTAGTACTAGTATTGGTATTGGTATCAGTATCAGTTCAGTATCAGTATCATTATTAGTATCATTGTTAGTATTGGTATCAGTATTAGTATCAGTATCAGTATTAATATCAGTATCAGTTCAGTATTAGTATCAGTATTAGTACTAGTATTAGTATTGGTATCAGTATCAGTTCAGTATTAGTATCAGATCAGTATCAGTATCATTATTAGTATCATTATTAGTATTGGTATCAGTATTAGTATCAGTATCAGTATTAATATCAGTATCAGATCAGTATCAGTTCAGTATCAGTATCATTATTAGTATTAGTATTGGTATCAGTATTAGTATCAGTATCAGTTCAGTATTAGTATTGGTATTGGTATCAGTATCAGTATTAATATCAGTATCAGTTCAGTATCAGTATTAGTATCATTATTAGTATTAGTATTAGTATCAGTTCAGTATTAGTATTGGTATTGGTATCAGTATCAGTATTAATATCAGTATCAGTTCAGTATCAGTATTAGTATCATTATTAGTATTAGTATTAGTATCAGTTCAGTATTAGTATTAGTATTGGTATTGGTATCAGTATTAATATCAGTATCAGTTCAGTATCAGTATTAGTATCATTATTAGTATTAGTATTAGTATCAGTTCAGTATTAGTATTAGTATTGGTATTGGTATCAGTATTAATATCAGTATCAGTTCAGTATCAGTATTAGTATCATTATTAGTATTAGTATTAGTATCAGTTCAGTATTAGTATTAGTATTGGTATTGGTATCAGTATTAATATCAGTATCAGTTCAGTATCAGTATTAGTATCATTATTAGTATTAGTATTAGTATCAGTTCAGTATTAGTATTAGTATTGGTATTGGTATCAGTATTAATATCAGTATCAGTTCAGTATCAGTATTAGTATCATTATTAGTATTAGTATTAGTATCAGTTCAGTATTAGTATTAGTATTGGTATTGGTATCAGTATTAATATCAGTATCAGTTCAGTATCAGTATTAGTATCATTATTAGTATTAGTATTAGTATCAGTTCAGTATTAGTATTAGTATTGGTATTGGTATCAGTATTAATATCAGTATCAGTTCAGTATCAGTATTAGTATCATTATTAGTATTAGTATTAGTATCAGTTCAGTATTAGTATTAGTATTGGTATTGGTATCAGTATTAATATCAGTATCAGTTCAGTATCAGTATTAGTATCATTATTAGTATTAGTATTAGTATCAGTTCAGTATTAGTATTAGTATTGGTATTGGTATCAGTATTAATATCAGTATCAGTTCAGTATCAGTATTAGTATCATTATTAGTATTAGTATTAGTATCAGTTCAGTATTAGTATTAGTATTGGTATTGGTATCAGTATTAATATCAGTATCAGTTCAGTATCAGTATTAGTATCATTATTAGTATTAGTATTAGTATCAGTTCAGTATTAGTATTGGTATTGGTATCGGTATCAGTATTAATATCAGTATCAGTTCAGTATCAGTATTAGTATCATTATTAGTATTAGTATTAGTATCAGTTCAGTATTAGTATGTTTGTGTGTGCCTATATACATGTGTGTGTGTGTGTGTGTGTGTGTGTGTGTGTGTGTGTGTATCTATATCTATATGTGTGTGTAAATATGTTTGTGTATATGTGTGTGTGTGTGTGTGTGTATCTATATCTATATGTGTGTGTAGATATGTTTGTGTATATGTGTGTGTGTGTGTGTGTATCTATATCTATATGTGTGTGTAGATATGTTTGTGTATATGTGTGTGTGTGTGTGTGTATCTATATCTATATGTGTGTGTAGATATGTTTGTGTATATGTGTGTGTGTGTGTGTATCTATATCTATATGTGTGTGTAGATATGTTTGTGTATATGTGTGTGTGTGTGTGTGTGTATCTATATCTATATGTGTGTGTAGATATGTTTGTGTATATGTGTGT
>NC_138535.1:5302685-5312685 GCF_964234715.1 Podarcis melisellensis | reverse complement strand
TAATTCCGATTTAATTCCGATTTAATTCCGATTTAATTCTGATTTATATTCCAATTTAATTCAAAGTTAATTCAGATTTATACTCCATTTTAATTCCGATTTAATTCTGATTTAATTCAAATTTAATTCAGATTTATACTCCATTTTAATTCCAATTTAATTCAGATTTAATTCCGATTTAATTCCAATTTAATTCAGATTTAATACAGATTTAATACAGATTTAATTCCGATTTATACTCCATTTTAATTCAGATTTAATTCCGATTTAATACAGATTTAATTCCGATTTTATTCCAATTTAATTCAGATTTAATTCAAATTTAATTCAAATTTAATTCCGATTTATACTCCAATTTAATTCAGATTTAATTCCGATTTAATTCCGATTTAATTCAGATTTAATTCCAATTTAATACAGATTTAATACAGATTTAATTCCGATTTATACTCCATTTTAATTCAGATTTAATTCCGATTTAATACAGATTTAATTCGGATTTAATTCCATTTTAATTCCAATTTAATTCAGATTTAATTCCAATTTAATTCCGATTTAATTCCGATTTAATTCAGATTTATTCTGATTTAATTCCGATTTAACTCAGATTTAATTCTGATTTATTCAAATTTAGTTCAGATTTAATTCAGATTTAATTCCGATTTATGCAAATTTAGTTAAGATTGAATTCAGATTGAATTCAGATTTATACTCCATTTTAACTCAGATTTAATTCAAATTTAATTCAGATTTATACTCCATTTTAATTCAGGTTTAATTCAAATTTAATTCAGATTTATACTCCATTTTAATTCAGATTTAATTCTAATTTAATTCCGATTTAAATTCCAATTTAATTCAGATTTAACTCAGATTTAATTCAGATTTAATTCAAATTTTAATCAAATTTTATTCAAATTATATTCTGGACAGAACAAGATAATTCAAATTTAATTCCGATTTAATTCCGATTTATACTCCATTTTAATTCAGGTTTAATTCAAATTTAATTCAGATTTATACTCCATTTTAATTCAGGTTTAATTCAAATTTAATTCAGATTTATACTCCATTTTAATTCAGATTTAATTCCGATTTAGTTCAAATTTAATTCAGATTTAATTCCGATTTAATTCAAATTTTAATCAAATATTATTCAAATTATATTCTGGACAGAACGAGATAATTCAAATTTAATTCTGATTTAATTCTGATTTAATTCCGATTTAATTCCGATTTTATTCCAATTTAATTCAGATTTAATTCCAATTTAATTCCGATTTAATTCAGATTTAATTCTGATTTAATTCTGATTTATTCTGATTTAATTCCGATTTAACTCAGATTTAATTCTGATTTATTCAAATTTAGTTCAGATTTAATTCAGATTTAATTCCGATTTATTCAAATTTAGTTAAGATTGAATTCAGATTGAATTCAGATTTATATTCCGATTTAATTCAGATTTAATTCCTATTTAATTCCTATTTAATTCCGATTTAATTCTGATTTATTCAAATTTAGTTCAGATTTAATTCAGATTTAATTCCGATTTAATCCTGATTTATTCAAATTTAGTTCAGATTTAATTCCGATTTAATTCTCATTTATTCAGATTTAATTCCGATTTAATCCGATTTAATCCTGATTTAATTCTGATTTAATTATGATTTAACTCAGATTTAATTCTGATTTAATTCAAATTTTAATCAAATTTTATCCAAATTATATTCTGGACAGAACGAGATAATTCAAATTTAATTCTGATTCAATTCCGATTTATATTCCAATTTAATTCTCATTTATTCAAATTTAGTTCAGATTTAGTTCAGATTTAATTCCGATTTAATTCCAATTTAATTCTAGACTTAGAAATTATAGAAAATCTATTATTATTATAATTCTTAACTGAATTTCTATAATTTCTAGTCTGCCCTACACCTATTATTATTATTATTAACTAATAATTTCTAGACTTAGAAATTATAGAAAATCTATTATTATTATTATTATTATTATTATTATTATTATTATTATTATTATTATTATTAACTGAATTTCTATAATTTCTAATCTGCCCTATACCTATTATTATTATTAACTAATAACTTCTAGATTTAGAAATTATTGAAAATCTATTATTATTATTATTATTATTATTATTATTATTATTATTATTATTATTATTAACTGAATTTCTATCATTTCTAGTCTGCCCTACACCTATTATTATTATTATTATTATTATTATTATTAACTAATAATTTCTAGACTTAGAAATTACAGAAAATCTATTATTAATTATTATTATTATTATTAACTGAATTTCTATAATTTCTAGTCTGCCCTACACCTATTATTATTATTAACTAATAATTTCTAGACTTAGAAATTACAGAAAATCTATTATTATTAACTGAATTTCTATAATTTCTAGTCTGCCCTACACCTATTATTATTATTATTATTATTATTAACTAATAATTTCTAGACTTAGAAATTATTGAAAATCTATTATTATTATTATTATTATTATTATTATTATTATTATTATTATCTGAATTTCTATAATTTCTAGTCTGTTCCATACCTATTATTATTAACTAATAATTTATAGACTTAGAAATTATTGAAAATCTATTATTATTATTATTATTATTATTATTATTATTATTATTAACTGAATTTCTATAATTTCTAGTCTGCCCTACACCTATTATTATTATTATTAACAGAAAATCTATTATTATTATTATTCTTAACTGAATTTCTATAATTTCTAGTCTGCAATACACCTATTATTATTATTATTAACTAATAATTTCTAGACTTAGAAATTACAGAAAATCTATTATTATTAACTGAATTTCTATAATTTCTAGTCTGCCCTACACCTATTATTATTATTATTATTATTATTATTATTAACTAATAATTTCTAGACTTAGAAATTATTGAAAATCTATTATTATTATTATTATTATTATTATTATTATTATTATTATTAACTGAATTTCTATAATTTCTAGTCTGTTCCATACCTATTATTATTAACTAATAATTTCTAGACTTAGAAATTATTGAAAATCTATTATTATTATTATTATTATTATTATTATTATTATTATTATTATTAATGGGTCATGCTCTTACCTGTTGGGATCCACCGTGTCCAGAATGGATTCGAACTCGGGATCTGGTTCTCCTTCCTCCACCATCGGCAGGTCGTAGCCGAGGGATCGAAGGCAGGATTTGAACTCCTGGTGATTCAGGCGGCCGGATTTGTCCTTGTCAAAGTGCCTGGAATTTGGGGGGGAAGGCGATCAATAATCAATAATCAATAAATCTTGGGAATGATCAATCCATCCATCAATCCATCTTGGGAATCAATCAGTCAATCAATAAATCCATTTTGGGAATTATCAATCAAACAATCAATCAATCTTGGGAATTAATCAATCCATCTTGGGAATTATCAATCAATCAATCCATCTTGGGAATTATCAATCAATCAATCGATAAATTCATCTTGGGAATGATCAATCAATCAATCTTGGGAATTAATCTATCAACCCACCTTGGGAATGATCAATCAATTAATCCAATCAAATTTGGGAATGATCAATCTATCAATCTTGGGAATTATCACTTAATAAATCAATCTTAGGAATTATCAATCCCTCAATCAGCCAATCAATCACTAAATCTTGGGAATTATCAATCCATCAATCAATCAATCAATCAATCAATCAATCCGTCTTGGGAATTATCACTCAATAAATCTTGGGAATTATCAATCAATCTTGGGAATTAATCAATGTCTTGGGAATTATCAATCAGTCAATCCATCTTGGGAAATATCACTCAATCAATCAAGCTTGGGAATTATCACTCAAATCCGTCTTGGGAATTATCAATCTATCCATCAATCTTGGGAATTAATCAATCAGTGCATCTTGGGAATTAATCAATCCATCAATATTGGGAATTATCACTCAATCAGTTTTGGGAATTATCAATCCATCCATCCATCCAGCTTGGGAATTATCAATCAATCTTGGGAATTATCGATTAATCCATCAATTGGGAATTATCACTCAATCTATCTATTTTAGGAATAATCAATCCGTCCATCAATCAATCAATCAATCAATCATCACTCAATCTATCTATCTTAGGAATTATCAATCAATCAATCAATCCATCTTGGGAATTATCAACCAACCAATCAATCAATCAATCAATCTTGGGAATTATCAATCCATCAATTGGGAATTATCACTCAATCAATCAATCTTGGGAATTATCACTCAACCAATCTTTGGAATTAATCAATGTCTTGGGAATTATCACTCAAATCAGTCTTGGGAATTATCAATCAATCTATCCATCATTCAATCTTGGGAATTAATCAATCAATGCATCTTGGGAATTATCAATCAATCAATCTTGGCAATTATCACTCAATCTATCTATTTTAGGAATTATCAATCCATCCATCCATCAATTATCACTCAATCTATCTATCTTAGGAATTATCAATCAATCAATCCATCCATCTTGGGAATTATCAATCAATCAATCTTGGGAATTATCACTCACTCACTCAATCAATCAATCTTGGGAATTATCAATCAATCTTGGGAATTATCAATTAATCCATCAATTGGGAATTATCACTCAATCTATCTATCTATCTATCTTAGGAATTATCCATCAATCCATCAATCAATCAATCAATCAATCAATTATCACTCAATCTATCTATCTTAGGAATTATCAATCCATCAATCAATCCATCCATCTTGGGAATTATCAATCAATCAATCTTGGGAATTATCACTCACTCAATCAATCAATCTTGGGAATTATCAATCAATCTTGGGAATTATCAATTAATCCATCAATTGGGAATTATCACTCAATCTATCTATCTATCTTAGGAATTATCCATCAATCCATTCATCAATCAATCAATCAATCAATCAATTATCAGTCGATCTATCTATCTTAGGAATTATCAATCCATCAATCAATCCATCTTGGGAATTATCAATCAATCAATCAATCATCACTCAATCTATCTATTTTAGGAATTATCAGTCCATCCATCCATCCATCCCTCCCTCAATCAATCAATCAATCAATCCATCAATCAATGAATCAATCCATCCATCTTGGCAATTATCAATCAATCAATCAATCAATCATCACTCAATCTATCTATTTTAGGAATTATCAGTCCATCCATCCATCCATCCATCCCTCAATCAATCAATCAATCAATCAATCCATCAATCAATCAATGAATCAATCCATCCATCTTGGGAATTATCAATCAATCAATCAATCAATCAATCAATATTGGGAATTAATCAATCAATCTTACTCACTTGAACATCATGCTGAACTCCTTCAGCGCTTCTTCGGTGACGCCTGTCGTGTTCCTGAGGGAGGAAAAGAGAAATTAATAATAATAATAATAATAATAATAATAATAATAATAAATAATAATAATAATAATAATAATAATAATAATAATAATAATAATAATAATAATAATAATAAATCTCAGGGAACGATCTCTCTCAACCCCTAGATCTCGGGGGATCTCTCCCTCACCTGGCCTGGATCTGCTGCTCCAGGTTGTGCTGCACCCGCCCCCCAGTTGATCCCCCTAGATCTCGGGAATCTCTCACACCCCTAGATCTCAGGGATCTCTCCTCACCTGGCCTTGATCTGTGGCTCCAGGTTGTGCTGCACCTGCCTCCCCAGTAGATCTCCTGGATCTCAGGGAATCTCCCTCACCTGCCTTGGATCTGCCGCCTCCGCCTCCCCACTCGATCCCCCGAGATCTTGGGGATCTCTCTCACACATCCCTAGATCTCGGGGATCTCTCTCTCACACACACACACGCCTAGATGTCGGGGATCTCTCCCTCACTTGGCCTGGATCTGCTGCTCCAGGTTGTGCTGCATGCGCACCCCCAGTTTATCCCTTAGATCTCAGGGATCTCTCTCACAGCCCTGGATCTCGGGGGATCTCTCACAGCCCTATATCTCGGGGGATCTCTCTCACAGCCCTAGATGTCGGGGATCTCTCCCTCACCTGGCCTGGATCTGCTGCTCCAGGTTGTGCTGCATGCGCATCCCCAGTTTATCCCTTAGATCTCAGGGATCTCTCTCACAGCCCTGGATCTCGGGGGATCTCTCACAGCCCTATATCTCGGGGGATCTCTCTCACAGCCCTAGATGTCGGGGATCTCTCCCTCACCTGGCCTGGATCTGCTGCTCCAGGTTGTGCTGCATGCGCATCCCCAGTTGGTCCCCTAGATCTCAGGGATCTCTCACACCTAGATCTCGGGTATCTCTCCTCACCTGGCCTGGATCTGCTGCTCCAGGTTGTGCCGCACCTGCCTCCCAATAGATCCCCTAGATCTCGGGGAATCTCCCTCACTTGCCTTGGATCTGCCGCCCCCGCCTCCCCACTCGATCCCCCGATATATTGGGGATCTCTCTCACACATCCCTAGATCTCGGGGATCTCTCTCTCTCACACACACACCTAGATGTCGGGGATCTCTCCCTCACCTGGCCTGGATCTGCTGCTCCAGGTTGTGCTGCATGCGCATCCCCAGTTTATCCCTTAGATCTCAGGGATCTCTCTCACAGCCCTGGATCTCGGGGGATCTCTCACAGCCCTATATCTCGGGGGATCTCTCTCACAGCCCTAGATGTCAGGGATCTCTCCCTCACCTGGCCTGGATCTGCTGCTCCAGGTTGTGCTGCATGCGCATCCCCAGTTGGTCCCCTAGATCTCAGGGATCTCTCACACCTAGATCTCGGGTATCTCTCCTCACCTGGCCTGGATCTGCTGCTCCAGGTTGTGCCGCACCTGCCTCCCAGTAGATCCCCTAGATCTCGGGGAATCTCCCTCACTTGCCTTGGATCTGCCGCCCCCGCCTCCCCACTCGATCCCCCGATATATTGGGGATCTCTCTCACACATCCCTAGATCTCGGGGATCTCTCTCTCTCACACACACACCTAGATGTCGGGGATCTCTCCCTCACCTGGCCTGGATCTGCTGCTCCAGGTTGTGCTGCATGCGCACCCCCAGTTGATCCCCTAGATCTCAGGAATCTCTCACACCCCTATATCTTGGGGATGTCTCTCTCTACCCTAGATCTCAGGGGATCTCTCTCTCACCCCTAGATCTTGGGGATCTCTCTCTCACACACACCTAGATCTCGGGGATCTCTCCTCACCTGCCTTGGATCTGCTGCTCCAGGTTGTGCCACACCTGCCTAGATCCCCCTGGATCTCGGGGAATCTCCCTCACCTGCCTTGGATCTGCCGCCTCCACCTCCCCACTCGATCCCCCTTCGATCTTGGGGATCTCTCTCACACATCCCTAGATCTCGGGGATCTCTCTCTCACACACACACACCTAGATGTCGGGGATCTCTCCCTCACCTGGCCTGGATCTGCTGCTCCAGGTTGTGCCGCACCCGCCACCCCAGTTGATCCCCCTAGATCTCGGGAATCTCACACCCCTAGATCTTGGGGATCTCTCTCACACACCTAGATCTCAGGGGATCTCTCTCACCCCTAGATCTCGGGGATCTCTCTCACACACACCTAGGTCTCGGGGATCTCTCCCTCACCTGGCCTGGATCTGCTGCTCCAGGTTGTGCTGCATCCACCTCCCCAGTTGATCACCTAGATCTCAGGAATCTCTCACACCCCTAGATCTCAGGGATCTCTCTCACACACACACATCTTGGGGATCTCTCTCACCCCTAGATCTCAGGGATCTCTCTCACAACCCTAGATCTCGGGAATCTCTCCTCACCTGGCCTGGATCTGCTGCTCCAGGTTGTGCTTCATACGCATCCCCAGTTGATCCAGTTGATCCTAAATCTCAGGGAATGATTCTCTCACCCTTAGATCTCGGGGATCTCTCTCACACACCTAGATCTCAGGGATCTCTCTCACGCAGTCACCTAGATCTTGGGGATCTCTCCCTTACCTGGCCTGGGTTTGCTGCTCCAGGTTGTGCTGCATCCGCCTCCCCAGTTGATCCCCTAGATCTCGGGAATCTCTCTCACACCCCTAGATCTAAGGGGATCCCTCTCACCTTGCCTGGATCTGCTGCTCCAGGTTGTGCCGCACATGTCTCCCCAGTAGATGCCCTAGATATCGGGGAATCTACCTCACCTGCCTTGGATCTGCCGCCTCTGCCTCCCCACTCGATCCCCCTAGATCTCAGGGATCTCTCACACCCCTAGATCTTGAGGGATCTCTCTCACCCCTAGATCTCGGGGATCTCTTCCTCACCTGCCTTGGATCTGCCGCCTCTGCCTCCCCACTCGATCCCCCAATATCTTGGGATCTCTCTCACCCCTAGATCTCAGGGGATCTCTCCCTCACCTGGCCTGGATCTGCTGCTCCAGGTTGTGCCGCACCTGCCTCCCAGTAGATCCCCTAGATATTGGGGAATTTCCCTCACCTGCCTTGGATCTGCCGCCTCCGCTCCCCACTCGATCCCCCGATATCTTGGGGATCTCTCACACCCCTAAATCTCGGGGATTTCTCTCTCACACACACCCATAGATCTCGGGGGTCTCTCATCACCTGGCCTGGATCTGCTGCTCCAGGTTGTGCTGCATCCGCCTCCCCAGTTGATCCCCTATATATCAGGAATCTCTCACACCCCTAGATCTTGGGGATCCGTCTCTCACCCCTAGATCTTGGGGGATCTCTCTCACAGCCTTAGATCGCAAGGGATCCCTCTCACCTGGCCTGGATCTGCTGCTCCAGGTTGTGCTGCATGCACACCCCCAGTTTGTCCAGTGGATCCTCCTAAATCTCAGGGAATGATCTCTCTCATCCCTAGATCTCGGGGGATCTCTCTCTCACACACCTAGATCTCAGGGAGATCTCTCTCACACACACCTAGATCTCGGGGATCTCTCTCTCACACACACCTAAATCTCAGGGATCTCTCCTCACCTGGCCTGGATCTGCTGCTCCAGGTTGTGCTGCATGCACACCCCCAGTTTATCCAGTTGATCTTCCTAAATCTCAGGGAACGATCTCTCTCACCCTAGATCTTGGGATCTCTCTCACACCTAGATCTCAGGGGTTCTCTCTCAACAGCCCTAGTTCTCGGGGATCTCTCTCTCACACACACCTAGATCTCAGGGATCTCTCCCTCCCCGGCCTGGATCTGCTGCTCCAGGCTGTGCTGCATCCGGCTCCCCAGTGATCCCCCTAGATCTCAGGGAATTTCCCTCACCTGCCTTGGATCTGGCCGCCTCCGCCTCCCCACTCCATCCCCCGATATCCTGGGGATCTCTCTCACACACACACCTAGATCTCGGGGATCTCTCCTCCCCTGGCCTGGATCTGCTGCTCCAGGTTGTGCTGCATGCACATCCCCAGTTTATCCAGTTGATCCCCCTAAATCTCAGGGAACGTCACCCTATATCTCGGATCTCTCTCTCACACACACCCCTAGATCTCAGGGATCTCTCTCACCCTTAGATCTCGGGGGATCTCTCTCTCACACACACCTAGATCTCAGGGATCTCTCTCACACACCTAGATCTCGGGGATCTCTCCTCACCTGGCCTGGATCTGCTGCTCCAGGTTGTGCTGCATCCGCCTCCCCAGTTGACCCCCCTAGATCTCGGGAATCTCTCACACCCCTAGATCTCGGGGGATCTCTCTCACCCTAAATCTCGGGGATTTCTCTCTCACACACACCTAGATTTTGGGGATCTCTCCCTCACCTGGCCTGGATCTGCTGGCTCCAGGTTGTGCTGCATCCGCCTCCCCAGTTGACCCCCTAGATCTCGGGAATCTCTCACACCCCTAGATCTCGGGTGATCTCTCTCACAGCCCTAGATCTCAGGGGATCTCACACACACCTAGATCTTGGGGATCTCTCTCTCACATCCCTAGATCTCGGGGATCTCTGTCTCAAACACCTAGATCT
>NC_138535.1:5271946-5302485 GCF_964234715.1 Podarcis melisellensis | reverse complement strand
GAAGGAAGGAAGGAAGAAGGTAGGAAGGGAGAGAGAGAGAGAGAAGGGAAAGGAGGGAGAGGGGAAGATAGGAAGGGAGGGAGAGAGAAGGGGAAGGAGGAAGGAGGGAGAGAAAGAGAAGGGGAAGGAGGAAGAGAGGAAGGAGGAAGGAAGGAGAGAGGAAGGAGGGAGAGAAAGAGAGGGAGGAAGAGAGAGAGAGAAGGAAAGAGAAAGAGAAATAGGGAGAGAGAAAGAAAGAGAGAAATACAAAGAGAGAGAACGAAGGAAGGAAAGAAAGAAAGAAAAATACAAAGAGAGAAATACAGAGAGAGAGAGAGAAAGAAAGAGAGATATTCAAAGAAGGAAGGAAGGAAGGAAGGAGGAAGGAAGGAAGGAAGGAAGGAAGGAAGGAAGGAAGATACAGCAAGAGAGAGAGAGAGAAGGGAAAGGAGGAAGAGAGGAGGGAGGGAGGAAGGAGGGAGAGAGAGAGAAAGAAAGAAAGAAAGAAATACAAAGAGAGAGGGAAAAATACAGAGAGAAAGAAAGAAAGAAAGAAAGAAAGAAAGAAAGAAAGAAAGAAAGAAAGAAAGAAAGAAAGAAAAAAGAAAGAAAGGAAAAATACAAAGAGAGAGAGAAAGAGAGAAAAACAAAGAGAAAGAGATATCAAAGAAAGAAGGAAGGAAGGAAGGGAGAGAGAGAGATGGAGAGAGAGAAGGGCAGAGAGAGAAGGAAGGAAGGAAGGAAGGAAGGAAGGAAGGAAGGAAGGAAGGAGAAAGGGAGAGGGAGAGAGAGAAGGCAGAGAGAGAGAGGGAGGCAGAGAAGGAAGGAAGGAAGGAAGGAAGGATGGGATAGAGAGAGGGAGGGAGGAGGGAGAGAGAGAGAGAGAGAGGAGAGAGAGAGAGAGAGAGAGAGAGAGAGAAAGAGAAAGAGAGAGAGAGAGAAAGGAAAAAAGAAAAAGAGGAAGAGAGAGAGAGAGAGAGAGAGAGAGAGAGAGAGAGAGAGAGAGAGAGAGAAGGTAAGAAAATAGAAAGAGAGAAATACAAAGAAGGAAGGGAGGGAGGGAGAGAGAAGAGAAATGAAGGAGGAAGGAGGGAGAGAGGAAGGAGAGAGAGAGAGAGAGAGAGAAGGGGAAGGAGGGAGAGGAAGAGAGGAAGGAGGAAGAGAAAGAGAGGAAGGAGGGAGAGAGAGAGAAGGGAGAAAAATACAAAGAGAGAAATACAAAGAAGGAAGGAAGGAAGGAAGGAAGGAAGGAAGGAAGGAAGGAAGGGAGAGAGAGAGAGAGAGAGAGAGAAGGGAAAGGAGGAAGAGAGGAAGGAGGGAGAGAGGAAGAAAGAGAGGAAGGAGGGAGAGAGAGAGAAGGGGAAGAAGGAAGAGAGGAAGGAAGGAAGGAAGGAAGATACAGAGAGCAAGAGAAATACAAAGAGAGAGAGAGAGAAGGGAAGAAAAATACAAAGAGAGAAATACAAAGAAGGAAGGAAGGGAGAGAGAGAGAGAGAGAGAGAGAAGGGAAAGGAGGAAGGAGGGAGAGGAAGAGAGAGAGAGAAGGAAAGAGAGAGAAATAGGGAGAGAGAGAGAGAGAAAGAAAGAAAGAAAGAAAGAAAGAAAGAAAGAAAGAAAGAAAGAAAGAAAGACAAAGAGAGAGAAAGAGAGAGAGAGAGAGAGAGAGAGAGAGAGAGAGAGAGAGAGAGAAAGAGAAAGAGAGAAAAACAAAGAGAAATACAAAGAGATATTAAGGAAGGAAGGCAGGGAAAGAGAGGGAGAGAGAGAGAGAGAGAGAGAGAGAGAGAGAGAGAGAGAGAGAGAGAGAGAGAGAGAAGAGAAGGGAAGAAAAATACAAAAAGAGAGAAATTACTGGAATAATAATAATAATAATAATAATAATAATAATAATAATAATAATATTTTATTCATTTTTTGTGAGTTTTTAAATCTGAGAATCCATGTCCATGTTTTTGGTCATTTGGAATAATAATAATAATAATAATAATAATAATAATAATAATAATAATAATAATAATAATAATAATAATAATAATATTTTATTCATTTTTGTGAGTTTTTAAATATGAGTTTTAAATACGAGTTTTTAAATATTTTTTCTTAATTGTTGTGAGTTTTCAAATATGAGAATCCATGTCCATGTTTTTGGTCATTTGGAATAATAATAATAATAATAATAATAATAATAATAATAATAATAATAATAATAATATTTTATTCATTTTTGTGAGTTTTTAAATATGAGTTTTAAATATGAGTTTTTAAATATTTTTTCTTAGTTGTGGTGAGTTTTTAAATCTGAGAATCCATGTCCACGTTTTGGGTCGTTTGGAATAATAATAATAATAATAATAATAATAATAATAATAATAATAATAATAAAATAATGATAATAAAATAATGATAATAATAATAATAATAATAATAATAATAATAATAATAATAATTTTTAGGCGAGTTTTTAAACAGGAGAAATTTGGGAAACGTACCTTGGTGGCTTCCAGCTGCGATTCCAGGGTTCCGGATTCCTCAACCATGCAAGACCTAGAACCGAAAGGAGGAACGTGATTGATTGCCGGGTGTGGCGGCGGGAGGGGGGGGGAGAGCGGTGAGGCTCGGAATTAACGACCTCCCTTAATTAACAATGTAATTTTTTCCGGAAATTCCCCCCCCCCAATTAATCGCTAGCCAACCCGGAACCGGTTGCCGGGCGGAGAACCCAGATTTTTCTCCGGTTCCGTTGACGAGAACCGGAAATCTGAGGAATTCTCTCTGCTATTATCATCATCATCATCATCATTATTATTATTATTACTAACGGAGCCAAGTTTGCCCCGTCCATGAATTTACAATTATTATTATTATTATTATTATTATTATTATTATTATTATTATTATTATTATTTGCCCCATCCACTAATTTACTACTACTACTACTACTATTATTATTATTATTATTATTATTATTCTGTATTTTATGCTTTGGCACCTCTATTTCTCTTTTTCAAAAAGGGCAATAATAATAATAATAATAATAATAATAATAATAATAATAGGAAGTGTAAATTAACGAGCAAGGCAAACTTTGCTCCATTAATAATAATAATAGGAAGTTTAAATTAACAGACAAGGCAAACTTTGCTCCAATAATAATAATAATAATAATAATAATAATAATAATAATGTAAATTAACGGGCAGGGCAAACACGGCTCCGTTTGTCCTGCCCGTTAATTTACATTTCCTATTATTATTATTATTATTATTATTATTATTCACGGAGACAAGTTTGCACTGCCTTTTAACTTACACCTCTTCATAATAATAATAATAATAATAATAATATTTATAATAATAACGGAGCCAAGTTTGCCTTGCCCGTTAATTTACATTTCCTATTATTATTATTATTATTATTATTATTATTATTATTATTATTATTCACGGAGCCAAGTTTGCACTGCCTTTTAATTTACACTTCTTCATAACAATAATAATAATAATAATAATAATAATAATAATAATAATAATAACGGAGCCAAGTTTGCCTTGTCCGTTAATTTACATTTCTATTATTATTATTATTATTAATAATAATAATAATAATAATATTACTAATACTAATAATAGTAATATTATTATACTAATAATATTAATAATACTAATAATATTAATAATTACTAATAATATTAATAATAATATTAATAATATTATTAATATCGCAAACGACCCGGCATTCGACCCCGTCGCCCCCAGAGTTCTATTAATTACCCCGGTTAATTCCGAGCCTGACCCAAAGGAAAACCACCACACACGCCATGCCAAACCCCCAAGTGCTCCGGGTTCCGCGACGCTCCAGGTTCCCCGCCGTGCCCCACACACGCCGCACGGGTGATTCGCCGTGAGGTGCCGGGTTCAAAACCTTTGCAAAGCGACTGGCTCGGTCTAGAACCTGCGCGAAAAGCTAGCGGTTCGATCTAGAACGGCCGCGAAACGGGGGGGCTCGATCTAGAACCTCGGGGGGAAATGGGCGTGCTGATCTAGAACGCTTGCGGAACAAATGGCTCGGTTCGGAAGCGTTGGGAAACCGAGTTGTTTGGTGGCTTGGACCAGTTTAGAACCATTGCGGCTGGTCCGGCTTTTGCAAAGACCCATCGATCTAGAACCTGCGCAAATCGGGGCGGCTTTGATCTAGAACCTGCGCAAAGCTAACGGCTTGACCTGGAACCTCCGCAACAAACAGTTTCAATCTAGAACTATTGTGACTGGTCCGGTTTGGGGCTTCCGCAAAGACCAATCGATCTAGAACCTTTGCAAATCGGCCAGCTTGATCTAGAACCGCCTCCAAACGAACGGCCTGATCGGGAACCTTTGCAAAACTAAAGGCTTAATCTAGAACTTTTTGTGACTGGTTCGGAACCTTTGCTAATCCCAATTGATCTAGAACCTTTGGGATTCTGGCGGCTTGATCTAGAACATGTGCAAGGTTAGCGATTTGATCTGGAACCTTAGCAAAAACCAGTTTCAATCTAGAACTATTGTGACTGGTCCGATTCGGAACCTTCGCAAAGACAAATTGATCTAGAACCTTTGCAGATCTGGCGTCTGGGTCTAGAACCTGCGCAAAGTTAACGGTTTGATCTGGAACATTCGCGTGGCCAGTTTTAGTCTAGAACTATTGCAACTGGTTCGGTTTGGAGCCTTTGCAAAGACCAACCGATCTAGAACCTTCGCCAAACGAACGGTTTGATCAGGAACCTCCGCGAAACAAATGGCGTAATCTAGAACCATCGCAAAGTGAGCGGTTCAATCTGGAACCTTCGCCAAACCAACGGTTTGATCTAGAACCATCGCGACTGGTTCGAAACCTCTTCGAATCCCAATTGATCCAGAACCTTCGCAAATCGGGGCGGCTCGATCTAGAACCACGCCAAACGGATGGCTCGATCGGGAACCTTCGCCGCCACCAATCGATCTAGAACCTTCGCAAATATGGCGGCTTGATCCCGAACCGTCGCCAAAAAAACGAACGGCTTGATCTAGAACCCCCTTCCTACCCCGCCAGCCGCGTGAGCGTTAGTCCGGAGTAACAAAAAAAAGAGCCAGCTTTGGAAATTAATTAGGAAGGTGCCTAATTGGGGGTGGGAAAAGCCATTAAAATAAATTAGCATAAATTAGAATAAAAAGATCCGAGTGAGAAAACGGGGGGAAAGGAAAAGAGGAATAGAACCTTCCGGAAAGATCTTCCCCGACTTGGTACTGAAAGACGCGAATGACTCGCCGGTACGCAATGCTAGGCGGAGGAAAGAAATGTGGGGTGAAATTGGGGGGTGAAATCGGGGGGTTTTTTGGGGGGCAGAAGGGGCGGAGCTAAGCGGAGGGGGCGGAGCTATGGAGGCGGGGTAGTAATGAGGCCAATACCGATGGAAATGGGGCAGTAGCTAGGGAAGTACCTGGGTATATGGGGCAATACTGAGGTGAGTACCTATGGAAATGGGGCGATACCTAGGTAAGTACCTGAGTATATGGGGCAATACTTATGTAAGTAGGGCAATACCTAGGTAAGTACCTATGGAAATGGGGCAATACCTAGATAAGTACCTGGGTATATGGGGCAATACCTATGGAAATGGGGCAATACCTATGGAAATGGGGCAATACCTAGGTAAGTCCCTGGGTATATGGGGCAATACTGCGGTGAGTACCTATGGAAATGGGGCAATACCTATGGAAATGGGGCAATACCTAGGTAAGTACCTGGGTATATGGGGCAATACTGAGGTGAGTACCTATGGAAATGGGGCGATACCTAGGTAAGTACCTGAGTATATGGGGCAATACTTATGTAAGTAGGGCAATACCTAGGTAAGTACCTATGGAAATGGGGCAATACCTAGATAAGTACCTGGGTATATGGGGCAATACCTATGGAAATGGGGCAATACCTATGGAAATGGGGCAATACCTAGGTAAGTCCCTGGGTATATGGGGCAATACTGCGGTGAGTACCTATGGAAATGGGGCGATACCTAGGTAAGTACCTGAGTATATGGGGCAATACTTATGTAAGTAGGGCAATACCTAGGTAAGTACCTATGGAAATGGGGCAATACCTAGATAAGTACCTGGGTATATGGGGCAATACCTATGGAAATGGGGCAATACCTATGGAAATGGGGCAATACCTAGGTAAGTCCCTGGGTATATGGGGCAATACTGCGGTGAGTACCTATGGAAATGGGGCAATACCTATGGAAATGGGGCAATACCTAGGTAAGTACCTGGGTATATGGGGCAATACTGAGGTGAGTACCTCTGGAAATGGGGCAATACCTAGGTAAGTACCTGGGTATATGGGGCAATACTGAGGTGAGTACCTATGCAGATGGGGCAATACCTATGGAAATGGGGCAATGCCTATGGAAATGGGGCAATACCTATGGAAATGGGGCAATACCTTGGTAAGTACCTGGGTATATGGGGCAATACCTATGGAAATGGGGCAATACCTATGGAAATGGGGCAATACCTTGGTAAGTACCTGGGTATATAGGGCGATACCTATGGAAATGGGGCAATACCTATCAAAATGGGGCAATACCTATGTAAGTACCTGGGTATATGGGGCAATACTGAGGTGAGTACCTATGCAGATGGGGCAATACCTATGGAAATGGGGTAATACCTAGGTAAGTACCTGGGTATATGGGGCAATACCTATGGAAATGGGGCAATACCTATGGAAATGGGGCAATACCTAGGTAAGTACCTGGGTATATGGGGCAATACTGAGGTGAGTACCTATGCAGATGGGGCAATACCTATGGAAATGGGGTAATACCTAGGTAAGTACCTGGGTATATGGGGCAATACCTATGGAAATGGGGCAATACCTATGGAAATGGGGCAATACCTAGGTAAGTACCTGGGTATATGGGGCAATACTGGGGTGAGTGCCCAGGTATATGGGGCAATACCTAGGTAAGTACCTATGGAAATGGGGTGATACCTAGGTAAGTACCTATGCAAATGGGGCAATACCTATGCAAATGGGGCAATACCTCAGTAAGTACCTGGGTATATGGGGCAATACTGAGGTGAGTGCCTATGCAGATGGGGCAATACCTATGGAAATGGGGCAATACCTATGGAAATGGGGCAATACCTTGGTAAGTCCCTGGGTATATGGGGCAATACCTATGGAAATGGGGCAATACCTATGGAAATGGGGCAATACCTAGGTAAGTCCCTGGGTATATGGGGCAATACCTATGGAAATGGGGCAATACCTATGGAAATGGGGCGATACCTATGGAAATGGGGCAATACCTCAGTAAGTACCTGGGTATATGGGGCAATACTGAGGTGAGTACCTATGCAGATGGGGCAATACCTATGGAAATGGGGCAATACCTATGGAAATTGGGCAATACCTCGGTAAGTACCTGGGTATATGGGGCAATACCTATGGAAATGGGGCAATGCCTATGGAAATGGGGCAATACCGATGGAAATGGGGCAGTACCTAGGGAAGTACCTGGGTATATGGGGCGATACCTATGGAAATGGGGCAATACCTATGGAAATGGGGCAATACCTAGGTAAGTACCTGGGTATATGGGGCAATACTGAGGTGAGTACCTATGCAGATGGGGCAATACCTATGGAAATGGGGCAATGCCTATGGAAATGGGGCAACACCTCGGTAAGTACCTGGGTATATAGGGCAATACCTATGGAAATGGGGCAATACCTCGGTAAGTACCTGGGCATATGGGGCAATACTGAGGTGAGTACCTATGGAAATGGGGCAATACCTATGTAAGTACCTGGGCATATGGGGCAATACTTAGATGAGTACCTATACAGATGGGGCAATACCTATGGAAATGGGGCAATACCTATGGAAATGGGGCAATACCTAGGTAAGTACCTGGGTATATGGGGCAATACCTATGGAAATGGGGCGATACCTATGGAAATGGGGCGATACCTATGTAAGTACCTGGGTATATGGGGCAATGCTTAGGCGAGTACCTATGCAGATGGGGCAATACCTATGGAAATGGGGCAATACCTCGGTAAGTACCTGGGTATATAGGGCAATACCTATGGAAATGGGGCAATACCTATGGAAATGGGGCACTACCTATGGAAATGGGGCAATACCTATGGAAATGGGGCAATACCTATGGAAATGGGGCAATACCTATGGAAATGGGGCAGTACCTAGGTAAGTACCTGGATATATGGGGCAATGCTTAAGTGAGTACCTATGCAGATGGGGCAATACCTATGGAAATGGGGCAATACCTTGGTAAGTACCTGGGTATATGGGGCAATACTTATGGAAATGGGGCAGTGCCTAGGTAAATACCTATGCCAATGGGGCAATACCTGTGTAGACGGGGCAATTACTATGCAGGTGGGGCAATACCTCCGTAGGCGGGGTAATAGCTAGGTAAATAGTATGCCAATGGGGCAATACCTGGGCAGGTGGGGCAATTACTATGCAGGTGGGGCAATACCTCCGTAGGCGGGGTAATAGCTAGGTAAATAGCTATGCAAATGGGGCAATACCTGGGCAGGTGGGGCAATTACTATGCACTGACTAGGTCAATGGGGCAATACCTCCATAGGCGGGGTAATAGCTAGGTAAATAGTATGCCAATGGGGCAATACCTGGGCAGGTGGGGCAATTACTATGCAGATGGGGCAATACCTAGGTCAATGGGGCAATACCTCCATAGGCGGGGCAATAGCTAGGTAAATAGCTATGCCAATGGGGCAATACCTGTGTAGATGGGGCAATTACTATGCAGATGGGGCAATACCTATGCGAATGGGGCAATACCTGGGCAGGTGGGGCAATATCTAGGTCAATGGGGCAATTATTTGGGCAATGGGGCAATTGCCTAGATCAATGGGGCAATACCTCTGCAGGTGGGGCAATATCTAGGCAAAGACCTATGCCAATGGGGCAATACCTGTGTAGACGGGGCAATTACTATGCAGATGGGGCAATACCTGGGCAGGCGGGGCAATTACTATGCAGCTGGGGCAATACCTATGCAAATGGGGCAATTACTATGCCGATGGGGCAATACCTCCGTAGGCAGGGCAATAGCTAGGTAAATACCTATGCCAATGGGGCAATACCTGGGCAGGTGGGGCAATACCTAGGCAGGTGGGGCAATTACTATGCAGATGGGGCAATTACTATGCCAATGGGGCAATACCTGGGCAGGTGGGGCAATTACTATGCAGATGGGGCAATACCTATGCGAATGGGGCAATACCTGGGCAGGTGGGGCAATATCTAGGTCAATGGGGCAATTATTTGGGCAATGGGGCAATTGCCTAGATCAATGGGGCAATACCTCTGCAGGTGGGGCAATATCTAGGCAAAGACCTATGCCAATGGGGCAATACCTGTGTAGACGGGGCAATTACTATGCAGATGGGGCAATACCTGGGCAGGCGGGGCAATTACTATGCAGCTGGGGCAATACCTATGCAAATGGGGCAATTACTATGCCGATGGGGCAATACCTCCGTAGGCAGGGCAATAGCTAGGTAAATACCTATGCCAATGGGGCAATACCTGGGCAGGTGGGGCAATACCTAGGCAGGTGGGGCAATTACTATGCAGATGGGGCAATACCTATGCCAATGGGGCAATACCTGGGCAGGTGGGGCAATTACTATGCAGATGGAGCAATACCTATGCGAATGGGGCAATACCTGGGCAGGTGGGGCAATATCTAGGTCAATGGGGCAATTATTTGGGCAATGGGGCAATTGCCTAGATCAATGGGGCAATACCTCTGCAGGTGGGGCAATAGCTAGGCAAAGACCTATGCCAATGGGGCAATACCTGTGTAGACGGGGCAATTACTATGCAGATGGGGCAATACCTGGGCAGGTGGGGCAATTACTATGCAGATGGGGCAATACCTATGCAAATGGGGCAATTGCTATGGCGATGGGGCAATACCCCTGTAGGCAGGGTAATAGCTAGGTAAATACCTATGCCAATGGGGCAATACCTGGGCAGGTGGGGCAATACCTAGGCAGGTGGGGCAATTACTATGCAGATGGGGCAATACCTAGGTCAATGGGGCAATACCTCCGTAGGCGGGGCAATAGCTAGGTAAATACCTATGTCAATGGGGCAAAACCTGGGCAGGTGGGGCAATTACTATGCAGATGGGGCAATACCTAGGTCAATGGGGCAATACCTGCGTATGCGGGGTAATAGCTAGGAAAATACCTATGCCAATGGGGCAATACCTGGGCAGGTGGGGCAATAGCTAGGTAAATAGTAATGCCAATGGGGCAATACCTGGGCAGGTGGGGCAATTACGATGCAGATGGGGCAATTACTATGCAGGTGGGGCAATACCTCCGTAGGCGGGGTAATAGCTAGGTAAATACCTATGCCAATGGGGCAATGCCTGGGCAGGTGGGGCAATTACTATGCAGATGGGGCAATGCCTATGCAAATGGGGCAATACCTGGGCAGGTGGGGCAATTACTATGCAGATAGGGCAATTACTATGCAGATACCTATGCCAATGGGGCAATACCTGGGCAGGTGGGGCAATTACTATGCAGATAGGGCAATTACTATGCCGATACCTATGCCAATGGGGCAATACCTGGGCAGGTGGGGCAATTACTATGCAGATGGGGCAATTACTATGCAGATAGGGCAATTACTATGCAGATACCTATGCCAATGGGGCAATACCTGGGCAGGTGGGGCAATTACTATGCAGCTGGGGCAATTACTACACAGATGGGGCAATACTCGGGCACCAGACCCCGACCTCACGAGCAAAGCCGCGGCGGGACGGAGCACGAGAGACAAAAGCGGCTGGTATGAAAAGTAAGGAGGAGTATTTGGTACTCACCCGTCGAGTAGGTAGGTCCTGGCGAAGGGTTCGAGTAACCGGAAGCGGGAGTAACGGAGAGAAGGGGAGAGGAGAGAAGGGGAGAGAGAAAAGGGACGTTAGCCAAGGGAGTGGTAGTAATAATCGGTAGTAGTAACAACAGTAGCAATAGCTGCAGTAGTAGTAGTAGTAGTAGTAATAATAATAATAGTAGTAGTAGTAGTAATAACAGTAACAGTGATAGTGATAGTAATAATAGTAGTAGTAATAGTAATAATCGATAGTAGTAACAACAGTAGCAATAGCTGTAGTAGTAGTAATAATAATAATAATAATAGTAATAATAGTAATAATAATAGTAATAACAGTAACAGTGATAGTGATAGTGATAATAGTAGTAGTAATAGTAATAATCAATAGTAGTAACAACAGTAGCAATAGCTGTAGTAGTAGTAATAATAGTAATAATAATAGTAATAATAATAGTAATAACAGTAACAGTGATAGTGATAGTAGTAGTAACAGTAAAAAATAGCAGTAGTAATAATAAGTAAAAACAGTAGCAGTGGTGTGGTGGTGGTAGTAGTGTAGCAGTAATAGCAACAGTAGTAGTAGTAGTAATAATCAGAAACAGCAGTAGTAGTGATAGTAGTAGTAGTAGTAGGAAGAAGAACAACAGTGTAGCAATAATAGTAACCACCACTACTAGTAGCAGCAGTACTAATAATAACAGTAGTAGTAAAAACAGTAGCAGTGGTGTGGTGTGGTGTGGTGGTGGTAGTAGTAGTAGTAGTGTAGCAATAATAGCAACAGTAGTAGTAGTAATCAGAAACAGCAGTAGTAGTGATAGTGATAGTAGTAGTAGTAGTAAGAACAGTGTAGCAATAATAGTAACCACTATTAGTAGTAGTAGCAGTAGTAATAATAGTAGTAGTATTAGTAAAAACAGTAGCGGTGGTGGTGGTAGTAGTAGTGTAGCAATAATAGCAACAGTAGTAGTAGTAATGAGAAACAGCAGTAGTAGTGATAGTGATGTGATAGTACTAGTAGTAAGAACAATGTAGCAATAATAGTAACCACTACTACTAGTAGCAGCAGTAGTAATAATAGTAGTAAAAACAGTAGCAGTGGTGTGGTGTGGTGGTGGTGGTAGTAGTAGTAGTGTAGCAATAATAGCATCAGTAGTAGTAGTAATCAGAAACAGCAGTAGTGATAGTGATGTGATAGTAGTAGTAGTAGTAGTAGTAGTAAGAAGTAAGTAGTAGTAAGAACAGTGTAGCAATAATAGTAACTACTAGTAGTAACAGCAGTAATAGTAGTAGTAGTAAAAACAGTAGGTGTGGTGGGGGTAGTAGTAGTAGTAGTGTAGCAATAATAGCAGCAGTAGTAGTAGTAATCAGAAACAGCAGTAGTGGTAGTGATGTGATAGTAGTAGTAGTAACCACTACTAGTAGTAGCAGCAGTAGTAATAGTAGTAGTAGTTGTAGTAAAAACAGTAGCAGTGGTGTGGTGGTGGGTGTGGTGGTGGGTGTAGCAGTAGTAGTAGTGTAGCAATAATAGCAACAGTAGTAGTAGTAATCAGAAACAGCAGTAGTAGTGATAGTGATGTGATAGTAGTAGTAGTAAGAAGAACAGTGTAGAACAGTGTAGCAATAATAGTAACCACTACCAGTAGTAGCAGCAGCAGTAATAGTAGTAGTAGTAGTAGTAGTAGTAAAAACACCACTACCACTACTATTGTTACTATTACTACTACTACTACTACTATTGTTACTGTTACTATTACCGCCATTACTATTACTATTACTCCACGCACCTGGTTTCCTGGATCCACTGCTACCACCACTACCACTACTATTGCTACTATTGCTATTACTACCATTACTACTACTATTACTCCACGCACCTGGTTTCCTGGATCCACTGCTACCACCACTACCACTGCTATTGTTACTATTACTATCATTATTACTATTATTGTTACTATTAGTACCATCACTACTACTACTACTATTACTATTACTCCATGCACCTGGTTTCCTGGATCCACTGCTACCGCCACTACCACTATTATTGTTACTATCACTATTACTATCATTATTACTATTATTGTTACTATTACTACCATCACTACTACTATTACTATTACTCCACGCACCTGGTTTCCTGGATCCCCTGCTACCACCACTACCACTGTTACTGTTATTATTACTACTACTATTGTTACTATTACTATTATCACCATTACTACTACTACTACTACTCCTCTACGCACCTGGTGTCCTGGATCCACACCAGTACCACTGTTACTACCATAACCAGTTACTACCACTACCATTGTGACTATTACTATTACTAATATTTTTACTATTGTTACTATTACTACCGTTACTACTACTACTACTACTACTACTACACGCAAAAATCATAATTCCCTCCCGGAGGTGGGGGAACTTGACAGCACCTGGTTTCCTGGATCCACTGCTACCGCCACTACCACTACTATTGATACTATTACTATTGTTACTATTACTACTACCATCACCACCACTATTGTTGCTATTACTACTACTCCCTCCTCCTCCTCTACGCACCTGGTTTCCTGGATCCACTGCTACCACCACTACTATTGTTACTATTACTATTATTACTATTATTGTTACCACTACTATTATTACTACTACTACTACCCCACGCACCTGGTTTCCTGGATCCCCGGCTACCACCACCACCACTATTGATACTGTTACTACTACTATTGTTACTACTACTACCATCACTACTACTATTACTATTATCACTACTATTGTTACCACTACTACCATCACTACTATTACTCCACGCACCTGGTTTCCTGGATCCACTGCTACCACCACCACCGCTACTATTGTTGGTCTTACTACTACTATTACCACTACTATTGTTACTACTACCACCATCACTATTACTATTACTCCACGCACCTGGTTTCCTGGATCCACTGCTACCACCACTACCACTACCATTGTTACTATTACTATTATTACTACTATTGTTACTACTACTACCATCACTACCATCACTACTACTATTACTATTACCACTACTATTGTTACTACTACTACCATCACTACTATTACTCCACGCACCTGGTTTCCTGGATCCACTGCTACCACCACCGCTACTATTGTTGGTATTACTACTACTATTATCACTACTATTGTTACTACTACTACCATCACTATTACTATTACTCCACACACCTGGTTTCCTGGATCCACTGCCACCACCACCACCGCTACTATTGTTGGTATTACTACTATTATCACTACTATTGTTACTACTACTACCATCACTATTACTATTACTCCACGCACCTGGTTTCCTGGATCCACTGCTGCCACCACTACCAATACTATTGTTACTATTACTACTACTATTGTTACTACTACTACTATTACTACCATCACTACTACTATTACTATTATCACTACTAATGTTACTACTACCACCATCACTACTATTAACTCCACGCACCTGGTTTCCTGGATCCCCGGCTACCACCACTACCATTGTTACTATTACTATTATTACTACTATTGTTACAACTACTACTACTACTACTACCCCACGCACCTGGTTTCCTGGATCCCCGGCTACCACCACCACTATTGATACTATTACTACTACTATTGTTACTACTATTACTACCATCACTACTACTATTACTATTATCACTACTATTGTTACTACTACCACCATCACTATTACTATTACTCCACGCACCTGGTTTCCTGGATCCACTGCTACCACCACCACCACTACTATTGTTGGTCTTACTACTACTATTTCCACTACTATTGTTACTACTACCACCATCACTATTACTATTAACTCCACGCACCTGGTTTCCTGGATCCACTGCTCCCACCACTACCACTACCACTGTTACTATTACTATTATTACTACTATTGTTACTACTACTACCATCACTATTACTATTACTCCACACACCTGGTTTCCTGGATCCACTGCTGCCACCACTACCACTACCATTGTTACTATTACTATTACTACTATTGTTACTATTACTATTATTACCGTTACTACTACTACTACTACTACTACTACTACACGCAAAAATCATAATTCCCTCCCGGAGGTGGGAGATCTTGACAGCACCTGGTTTCCTGGATCCACTGTTCCCACCACTACCACTACCATTGTTACTATTACTATTACTACTATTGTTACTATTACTATTACCGTTACTACTACTACTACTACACGCAAAAATCATAATTCCCTCCCGGAGGTGGGAGGTCTTGACAGCACCTGGTTTCCTGGATCCACTGTTCCCACCACTACCACTACCATTGTTACTATTACTATTACTACTATTGTTACTATTACTATTATTACCGTTACTACTACTACTACTACACGCAAAAATCATAATTCCCTCCCGGAGGTGGGAGGTCTTGACAGCACCTGGTTTCCTGGATCCACTGCTCCCACCACTACCACTACCACTGTTACTATTACTATTACTACTATTGTTACTATTACTATTACCGTTACTACTACTACTACTGCACGCAAAAATCATAATTCCCTCCCGGAGGTGGGAGATCTTGACAGCACCTGGTTTCCTGGATCCACTGCTGCCACCACTACCACTACCACTGTTACTATTACTATTACTACTATTGTTACTATTACTATTACCGTTACTACTACTACTACACGCAAAAATCATAATTCCCTCCCGGAGGTGGGAGATCTTGACAGCACCTGGTTTCCTGGATCCACTGCTACCACCACTACCACTACCATTGTTACTATTACTATTACTACTATTGTTACTATTACTATTATTACCGTTACTACTACTACTACTGCACGCAAAAATCATAATTCCCTCCCGGAGGTGGGAGATCTTGACAGCACCTGGTTTCCTGGATCCACTGCTACCACCACTACCACTACCATTGTTACTATTACTACTATTGTTACTATTACTATTATTACCGTTACTACTACTACTGCACGCAAAAATCATAATTCCCTCCCGGAGGTGGGAGATCTTGACAGCACCTGGTTTCCTGGATCCACTGTTCCCACCACTACCACTACCATTGTTACTATTACTATTACTACTATTGTTACTATTACTATTACCGTTACTACTACTACTACTACTACACGCAAAAATCATAATTCCCTCCCGGAGGTGGGAGATCTTGACAGCACCTGGTTTCCTGGATCCACTGTTCCCACCACTACCACTACCATTGTTACTATTACTATTATTACTACTATTGTTACTACTACTACTACTACTACTACTCTACGCACCTGGTTTCCTGGATCCACTGGTGGAAGGCGTTGGCGTGCTGGGCAAACTCCTGGCGCAGCTTGTCGTTCTCCTCCTGGCGCCGCTGCTCCTTCTGCAGTTCCAGCTCCCGCTCCTGGGGGCGCAAACGAAGGAAATTAATTATCGGAATTACTATCGTTAAGATTCACTCCTCCTGCAGTTCCAGCTCTTGAAAGGGGGGGCCGGATCCGGAACCTTCCGGAACCCCATCTCGGACGCCGCCGCGGAGTCTAGAACGTCCCAGAACTTTCCGGAAGAGCCGGAACGGGAACCTTCCGGAAGTCCGTCTCGAACTCGGCCCCGCGGGGCCTAGAACCTTCAGGAACCTTCCGGTTTCCCGCTCCGGCTCTTGCGGAAAGCTCCGGAACCTTCCGGAGGTCCGTCTCGAACTCGGCTCTGCAATGTCGCTTCCAACGGGGAAAGGGGTTTCAGGGTTCTGGGGATCTAGAACCTTCCAGAACTGTCTAGAACAGTCTCTAACTTCCAACGGGGAAGGGGATTTCAGGATTCTGGGAATCTAGGACATCCTAGAACCATCTAGAACAGTCTCTAACTTCCAATGGAAAAGGGGATTTCAGGATTCTGGGAATTTAGAACCTTCCAGAACCATCTAGAACAGTCTCTAACTTCCAACGGAGAAGGGGATTTCAGGGTTCTGGGAATCTAGAACCTTTTAGAACTGCCCAGAACTCTTGACAGGGAAGGGGAAGTCTAGAACATCCTCTAACCTCCTGAAACTTTCCAGAACAGCCTATAATTTCCAACAGGGAAGGGGATTTAGGGAGTCTAGAAGCTTCCAGAACTTCCTGAAACTTTCCAGAACAGCCTAGAACCTTCGACAGGGAGGGGATTTGGGGATCCTGGGGACTCTAGAACCTTCGGAAACCTTCCGAAACTTCCCAGAACACTCCAGAACTTTTGATTTGGGGATCCCCGGGGAGATCCACTACCTTGATGATCTTCTGGAGGTTCTGCCAGGTCTCCTCATGTATCGGTTCGAGGCCCCCAGGAAAAGAACCTAGAACCTTCCTAAACCTTACTGAAACTTTCTAGAACAGCCCAGAACGTGGGATCCACTACCTTGATGATCTTCTGCAGGTTCCACCAGGTCTCCTGCTGTACAGGTTCAAGGCCACCTGGAAAGGAACCTAGAACCTTCCAGAATTTGCAGCAGGGAAGGGGATCTAGGGATCTAGAACCTTCCAGAACAGCCCCAAACGTGGGATCCACTACCTTGATGATCTTCTGCAGGTTCCGCCAGGTCTCCTCCAGCGCCTCCATGGTGAACCAAGTGTACAGGTTCGAGGCCACCCAGAAAGGAACCTAGAACCGTCCAGAACCTCCCGGAACTTTCTAGAACAGCCTAGCACTTCTGACAGGGAATAGGATTGGAGGATCCCCAGGGAGATCCACTAATGATTTTCTGGAGGTTCTGCCAGGTCCAGAACTTTGCGATTCCTGGGAGTCTATAACCTTCTAAAACCTTCCAGAACTTTCCAGAACAGCCTAGAGCCTCCATCAGGGAAGGGGATCTGGGGATCCCCAGGGAAATCTACTACCTTGATGATCTCCTGGAGGTTCCGCCAGGGGTTCGAGGCCACCCAAAAGTGAACCTAGAACCTTCCAAAACTTTCCAGAAGGGTCTCTAACTTTTCAATTTGGGGATACCGGGAGAGATCCGCTACCTTGATGATCTTCTGGAGGTTCTGTCAGGTCTCCTGGTGTGCGGGTTCAAAGCCACCTGGAAAGGAACCTAGAACCTTCCAGAACTTTCTAGAACAGCCTCTAACTTTGGCCAGGGAATGGGATCTGGGGATCCCCGGGGAGATCCACTACCTTGATGATCTTCTGCAGGTTCCGCCAGGTCTCCTCCAGCGCCTCCATGGTGAACCAAGTGTACGGGTTCGAGGCTTTCTAGAATGGGATCCCAAACTTTCTAGAATGGGATCCCCGGGGAAATCCACCACCTTGATGATCTCCTGGAGGTTCCGCCAGGGGTTCAAGGCCATCCGGAAAGGAACCTAGAACCTTCCAGAACCTTCCGAAACTTTCCAAAACTTACTAGAACCACCTAGAACTTCTGACAGGGAAGGGGATCTGGGGATCCCCGGGGAGACCCACTACCTTTCCACCCGGAAAGGAACCTAGAACCTTCCAAAACCTTCCAAAACCGACTAGAACCGCCTGGAGCTTCCGACAGGGAAGGGGATCTGGGATCCACTACCTTGATGATCTTCTGCAGGTTCCGCCAGGTCTCCTCCAGCGCCTCCATGGTGAACCAAGTGTACGGGTTCGAGGCGACCCGGAAGCTCCGGATCTGCCTCTCCAGCTCGGCCAATTGGTTGAAGTCGGCCTGGGCGGAGCTTAGGGAGGCGCGGAACGCGTCGTGCGCCTCCCTCAGCGCCCGGATCTCCTCCAGCGAGTTGCAGCGGACGGGATCCGTTAGATCTTCTTCCGCGTTCTCGAACCAGCTGTTGAAGGCGGAGGCCTTCTTGGCGAAGGTGAGGAAGAGATCTTCCACCTGTTGGTGGCGAGAGAGAAAAATTAATATTGTTATCGTTAATAATAATAATAATATTAATAATAATAATAATGAGAATAATAATAATATTAATAATAATAATAATAATGAGAATAATAATAATATTAATAATAGTAACAATGAGAATAATATTAATAATAATAATCATAATAATAATAATAATGAGAATATTAATAATAATAATGAGAATAATATTAATAATAATAATAATAATAATAATAATAATGAGAATAATATTAATAATAATAATAATGAGAATAATAATAATAATAATAATAATAATAATAATAATGAGAATAATGATGATCTCTACTTAGGGTCCCAACCTGCCCCCTTTTTCTCCCCACGGAAGCCCCACCCACCTTCCGGAAGCTTCTACGATTTCCTATGGGTCCCACAGCTGCCCCCTTTTTCTCCCCACTGAAGCTCCGCCCCCTTTGCCCCCTTTCTTCTTCTGCCCCCTTTTTCTCCCCACGGAAGCCCCACCCACCTTCCGGAAGCTTCTGCGATTTCCTATGGGTCCCACAGCTGCCCCCTTTTTCTCCCCACTGAAGCTCCGCCCCCTTTCTTCTTCTGCCCCCTTTTCCTCCCCACGGAAGCCCCACCCACCTTCCGGACGCTTCTACGATTTCCTATGGGTCCCACAGCTGCCCCCTTTTTCTCCCCACTGAAGCTCCGCCCCCTTTCTCTGCCCCCTTTCTTCTTCTGCCCCCTTTTTCTCCCCACGGAAGCCCCACCCACCTTCCGGACGCTTCTACGATTTCCTATGGGTCCCACAGCTGCCCCCTTTCTCTCCCCACTGAAGCTCTGCCCCTTTTCTTCTTCTGCCCCCTTTTTCTCCCCACTGAAGCCCTGCCCCCTTGCTCTGGCCCCCCACGGAAGCCCCACCCACCTCCCGGAAGCAGCTTCTATTTCCTATGGGTCCCACAGCCCCACCCCTTTTCTCCCCACTGAAGCCCTGCCCCCTTTTTCTCCCCACTGAAGCCCTCCCCTTTTTTTCTCCCCACTGAAGCCCTGCCCACCTTCCGGAAGCTTCTCCGTCTATTTCCTATGGGTCCCAAACCTGCCCCCTTTTCCTTCCCACTGAAGCCCCGCCCCTTTCTCTGCCCCACTGAAGCACCGCCCTTTTCTCTGCCCCCAACCTGCCCCTTTTTTTCCTCCCCACGGAAGCCCCACCCCCTTTCTCTGCCCCCTTTTTCTCTGCCCCCCAACGAAGCCCCGCCCACCTTCCGGAAGTGCTCCTGGGCTTCCGGAAGCTTCTTCTTCTGCCCCCTTTTTCTCCCCACCCCACTGAAGTCCCATCCCCTTTCTTTGCCCCCCAACGAAGCCCCGCCCACCTTCCGGAAGTGCTCCTGGGCTTCCGGAAGCTTCTATTTCCTATGGGTCCTACCCCCTTTTTTCTATGAGTCCTGCCCCCTTTCTCCCCCCCTGCCCCACGGAAGCCCCGCGCCACCTTCTGGAAGTGTTCCTGAGCTTCCAGAAGCTTCCAGTAGCTTCTCCTCTTTCCTATGGGTCCCAACCTGCCCCCTTTCCCCCTGAAGCCCCACCCCCTTTCCCTCCTCCCCTGCCCCACGGAAGCCCCGCCCACCTTCCGGAAGTGCTCCTGGGCTTCCAGAAGCTTCTTCTTCCGGGCGGCCGATCCGGCCAGCAATTGGTTCCAGCGCTTCGTCAGGGAGGCGTGTCCCCTTTTTCTCCCCACGGAAGCCCCACCCCCTTTCTATTTCCTATGGGTCCTGACCTGCCCCTTTTTCCTCCCCACTGAAGCCCTGCCCCCTTTCTCTGCCCACTGAAGCCCTGCCCCCTTTTCCTCCCCACTGAAGCCCCGCCCACCTTCCGGAAGCTGCTTCTATTTCCTATGGGTCCCAAACCTGCCCCCTTTTCCTCCCCACTGAAGCCCCGCCCCTTTCTCTGCCCCACTGAAGCACCGCCCTTTTCTCTGCCCCCAACCTGCCCCCTTTTCCTCCCCACTGAAGCCCCACCCCTTTCTCTGCCCCACTGAAGCTCCGCCCTTTTCCTCCCCACTGAAGCCCCGCCCTTTTCTCTGCCCCCAACCTGCCCCTTTTTTTCCTCCCCACGGAAGCCCCACCCCCTTTCTCTGCCCCCTTTTTCTCTGCCCCCCAACGAAGCCCCGCCCACCTTCCGGAAGTGCTCCTGGGCTTCCAGAAGCTTCTTCTTCCGGGCGGCCGATCCGGCCAGCAATTGGTTCCAGCGCTTCGTCAGGGAGGCGTGTCCTCTTTTTCTCCCCACTGAAGCCCCACCCCTTTCTCTGCCCCACAGAAGCCCTGCCCACCTTCCGGAAGTGTTCCTGATCTTCCAGAAGCTTCCAGAAGCTTCTCCTTCTAGTTCCTATGGGTCCCAAACCTGCCCCGTTCTCCTTCCCACTTAAGCCCCGCCCACAACCTGCCCCCTTATCCTCCCCACAGAAGCCCCACCCCTTTTTTCCCCCACTGAAGCCCTGCCCCTTTCCTCCCCGCTGAAGCCCTGCCCACCTTCCGGAAGCTTCTATTTCCTATGGGTCCCAACCTGCCCCCTTTTCCTCCCCACTGAAGCCCTGCCCACCTTCCGGAAGCTTCTATTTCCTATGGGTCCCAACCTGCCCCCTTTTCCTCCCCACTGAAGCCCCGCCCTTTTCTCTGCCCCCAACCTGCCCCCTTTTCCTCCCCACTGAAGCCCTGCCCCCTTTTCTCCCCACTGAAGCCCTGCCCACCTTCCGGAAGCTTCTTCTCTTTCCTATGGGTCCCAACCTGCCCCCTTTCCCTCTTTCCCCCTGCCCCACCGAAGCCCCGCCCACCAGAAGCTTCTTCAATGGGTCACAACCTGCCCCCTTTTCCTCCCAACAGAAGCCCCGCCCACAACCTGCCCCTTTCTCCCCACAGAAGCTCCGCCCACAACCTGCCCCCTTTTCTCCCCACAGAAACCCCACCCCTTTCCCTGCCCCCTTTCTCCCCACATAAGCCCCGCCCCTTTCCCCTACCCCCTGCTGAAGCCCCGCCCACCTTCCAGAATCTTCCAGTAGCTGCTTCTATTTCCTATGGGTCCCAAACCTGCCCCTTTTCCTCCCCACTGAAGCCCCGCCCCCTTTCCATTTCCTATGGGTCCTGACTGCCCCCTTTCCCCCTGCCCCACAGAAGCCCCGCCCACCTTCCAAAAGTGCTCCTGGGCTTCCGGAAGCTTCTTCCCCTATTTCCTATGGGTCCCAAACCTGCCCCCTTTTTCTCTGCCCCCCAACGAAGCCCCGCCCACCTTCCGGAAATGCTCCTGGGCTTCCAGAAGCTTCTTCTTCCGGGCGGCCGATCCGGCCAGCAATTGGTTCCAGCGCTTCGTCAGGGAGGCGTGTCTGGCCTCGATGGCTTTCGATTGGACGTGGCGGGCGGCCAATAGCTGCTCCTTCAGGGCGGCGATGTTGGAGATCCCTTCCTGCTGGAAGGCCTGCAGGCCGGCGTCAAAGGTTTCCTGGTTGGGGGGCAGAAAAAGTGTGGGGCAGGGGTTAAAATTCTGTGGGGTGCGGGTTGGGATGATGTGGGGAGAATTCTGTGGGGCACAGGTTCGAATTCTGGGTTGGGGGCAAAGTGTAGGGCAGGGGTTAAAATTCTGTGGGGTGCGGCTTGGGATGATGTGGGGAGAATTCTGTGGGGCACAGGTTCGAATTCTGGGTTGGGGGCAAAGTGTAGGGCAGGGGTTAAAATTCTGTGGGGTGCGGGTTGGGATGATGTGGGGAGAATTCTATGGGGCACAGGTTCGAATTCTGGGTTGGGGCAAAGCGTGGGGCAGGGGTTAAAATTCTGTGAGGTGCGGGTTGGGATGATGTGGGGAGAATTCTGTGGGGCGCGGGTTCGAATTCTGGGTTGGGGGCAAAGCGTGGGGCAGGGGTTAAAATTCTGTGGGGTGCGGGTTGGGATGATGTGGGGAGAATTCTGTGGGGCACAGGTTCGAATTCTGGGTTGGGGGCAAAGCGTGGGGCAGGGGTTAAAATTCTGTGAGGTGCGGGTTGGGATGATGTGGGGAGAATTCTATGGGGCACAGGTTCGAATTCTGGGTTGGGGCAAAGCGTGGGGCAGGGGTTAAAATTCTGTGAGGTGCGGGTTGGGATGATGTGGGGAGAATTCTGTGGGGCGCGGGTTGGAATTCTGTGGGGCAGTGGTTCAAATTCTGTGGTGTGCGGGTTGGGATGATGTGGGGAGAATTCTGTGGGGCGCGGGTTGGAATTGGATCGAGGGAGAGGGGAGTGGGTTTGAATTCTGTGGGGCAGGAAGTTCCACCCACACAGATTGGGGTCAGGGGGTTGAATTCTGTGGGGCAGGAAGCTCCGCCCACCCGGATTGAGGGGTCAGATCCCTTCCTGCTGGAAGGCCTGCAGGCCGGCGTCAAAGGTTTCCTGGTTGGGGGGCAGAAAAAGTGTGGGGCAGGGGTTAAAATTCTGTGGGGTGCGGGTTGGGATGATGTGGGGAGAATTCTGTGGGGCACAGGTTCGAATTCTGGGTTGGGGGCAAAGTGTGGGGCAGGGGTTAAAATTCTGTGAGGTGCGGGTTGGGATGATGTGGGGAGAATTCTGTGGGGCACAGGTTCGAATTCTGGGTTGGGGGCAAAGCGTGGGGCAGGGGTTAAAATTCTGTGAGGTGCGGGTTGGGATGATGTGGGGAGAATTCTATGGGGCACAGGTTCGAATTCTGGGTTGGGGCAAAGCGTGGGGCAGGGGTTAAAATTCTGTGAGGTGCGGGTTGGGATGATGTGGGGAGAATTCTGTGGGGCGCGGGTTGGAATTCTGTGGGGCAGTGGTTCAAATTCTGTGGTGTGCGGGTTGGGATGATGTGGGGAGAATTCTGTGGGGCGCGGGTTGGAATTGGATCGAGGGAGAGGGGAGTGGGTTTGAATTCTGTGGGGCAGGAAGTTCCACCCACACAGATTGGGGTCAGGGGGTTGAATTCTGTGGGGCAGGAAGCTCCGCCCACCCGGATTGAGGGGTCAGATCCCTTCCTGCTGGAAGGCCTGCAGGCCGGCGTCAAAGGTTTCCTGGTTGGGGGGCAGAAAAAGTGTGGGGCAGGGGTTAAAATTCTGTGGGGTGCGGGTTGGGATGATGTGGGGAGAATTCTGTGGGGCACAGGTTCGAATTCTGGGTTGGGGGCAAAGTGTGGGGCAGGGGTTAAAATTCTGTGAGGTGCGGGTTGGGGTGATGTGGGGAGAATTCTGTGGGGCACAGGTTCGAATTCTGGGTTGGGGCAAAGTGTAGGGCAGGGGTTAAAATTCTGTGGGGTGCGGGTTGGGATGATGTGGGGATAATTCTGTGGGGCGCGGGTTGGAATTGGATCAAGGGAGAGGGGAGTGGGTTTGAATTCTGTGGGGCAGGAAGCTCCACCCACCCGGATTGAGGGGTCAGATCCCTTCCTGCTGGAAGGCCTGCAGGCCGGCGTCAAAGGTTTCCTGGTTGGGGGGCAGAAAAAGTGTGGGGCAGGGGTTAGGGTTGTGTGGGGTGCGGATCCGAATTCTGTGGGGCGCGGGTTGGAATTCTGTGGGGCAGTGGTTCAAATTCTGTGGTGTGCGGGTTGGGATGATGTGGGGAGAATTCTGTGGGGCGCGGGTTGGAATTGGATCGAGGGAGAGGGGAGTGGGTTTGAATTCTGTGGGGCAGGAAGTTCCACCCACACAGATTGGGGTCAGGGGGTTGAATTCTGTGGGGCAGGAAGCTCCGCCCACCCGGATTGAGGGGTCAGATCCCTTCCTGCTGGAAGGCCTGCAGGCCGGCGTCAAAGGTTTCCTGGTTGGGGGGCAGAAAAAGTGTGGGGCAGGGGTTAAAATTCTGTGGGGTGCGGGTTGGGATGATGTGGGGAGAATTCTGTGGGGCACAGGTTCGAATTCTGGGTTGGGGGCAAAGTGTGGGGCAGGGGTTAAAATTCTGTGAGGTGCGGGTTGGGGTGATGTGGGGAGAATTCTGTGGGGCACAGGTTCGAATTCTGGGTTGGGGCAAAGTGTAGGGCAGGGGTTAAAATTCTGTGGGGTGCGGGTTGGGATGATGTGGGGATAATTCTGTGGGGCGCGGGTTGGAATTGGATCAAGGGAGAGGGGAGTGGGTTTGAATTCTGTGGGGCAGGAAGCTCCACCCACCCGGATTGAGGGGTCAGATCCCTTCCTGCTGGAAGGCCTGCAGGCCGGCGTCAAAGGTTTCCTGGTTGGGGGGCAGAAAAAGTGTGGGGCAGGGGTTAGGGTTGTGTGGGGTGCGGATCCGAATTCTGTGGGGCGCGGGTTGGAATTCTGTGGGGCAGTGGTTCAAATTCTGTGGTGTGCGGGTTGGGATGATGTGGGGAGAATTCTGTGGGGCGCGGGTTGGAATTGGATCGAGGGAGAGGGGAGTGGGTTTGAATTCTGTGGGGCAGGAAGTTCCACCCACACAGATTGGGGTCAGGGGGTTGAATTCTGTGGGGCAGGAAGCTCCGCCCACCCGGATTGAGGGGTCAGATCCCTTCCTGCTGGAAGGCCTGCAGGCCGGCGTCAAAGGTTTCCTGGTTGGGGGGCAGAAAAAGTGTGGGGCAGGGGTTAAAATTCTGTGGGGTGCGGGTTGGGATGATGTGGGGAGAATTCTGTGGGGCACAGGTTCGAATTCTGGGTTGGGGGCAAAGTGTGGGGCAGGGGTTAAAATTCTGTGAGGTGCGGGTTGGGGTGATGTGGGGAGAATTCTGTGGGGCACAGGTTCGAATTCTGGGTTGGGGGCAAAGTGTAGGGCAGGGGTTAAAATTCTGTGGTGTGCAGGTTGGGATGATGTGGGGAGAATTCTATGGGGCACAGGTTCGAATTCTGGGTTGGGGGCAAAGCGTGGGGCAAGGGTTCGGATTGTGTGGGGCAGGAAGTTCCGCCCACCTGGTTTGAATTCTGTGGGGCAAGAAGCTCCACCCAACTGGGTCAGGAGGGGTCAGGGGAGGGGGTTCGAATGTTGTGGGGCGCGGGTTGGAATTGGATCGAGGGAGAGGGGAGTGGGTTTGAATTCTGTGGGGCAGGAAGCTCCGCCCACCCGGATTGAGGGGTCAGATCCCTTCCTGCTGGAAGGCCTGCAGGCCGGCGTCAAAGGTTTCCTGGTTGGGGGGCAGGAAAACTGTGGGGCAGGGGTTAAAATTCTGTGGGGTGCGGCTTGGGATGATGTGGGGAGAATTCTGTGGGGCACGGGTTCGAATTCTGGGTTGGGGGCAAAGTGTGGGGCAGGGGTTAAAATTCTGTGAGGTGCAGGTTGGGATGATGTGGGGAGAATTCTATGGGGCACAGGTTCGAATTCTGGGTTGGGGGCAAAGCGTGGGGCAAGGGTTCGGATTGTGTGGGGCAGGAAGTTCCGCCCACCTGGTTTGAATTCTGTGGGGCAAGAAGCTCCACCCAACTGGGTCAGGAGGGGTCAGGGGAGGGGGTTCGAATGTTGTGGGGTGCGGGTTGGGATTATGTGGGGAGAATTCTGTGAGGCACAGGTTCGAATTCTGGGTTGGGGGCAAAGTGTGGGGCAAGGGTTCGGATTGTGTGGGGCAGGAAGTTCCACCCACCTGGTTCAAATTCTGTGGGGCAGGAAGCTCCGCCCATCAGGGGAGGAGTGCTGTGGGGCAGGAAGTTCCACCCACACAGATTGGGGTCAGGGGGTTGAATTCTGTGGGGCAGGAAGCTCCGCCCAGTGGGATCGGGGTTAGGGGTTCGGATTGTGTGGGGCAGGAGGTTCTGAACAGCAGGATCAAGGGGTCAGGGGAGGGGGTTTGGATTATGTGGGGCAAGATCCACCCCCAAGATTGAGTAAGGGGTCAGGGGAGCGGGTTGGAATCCCTGATTGGGATCAGGGAAGAGGGTTCAAATTCTGTGGGGCAGGAAGCTCCACCCACCTGGGTAGGGAGAGGGGTCAGGGGAGCAGGTTTGAATTCTATGGGGCAGGAAGCTCCGCCCAGATGGATCAGGAGAGGGGTCAGAGTCAGATCCCTTCCTGCTGGAAGGCCTGCAGGCCGGCGTCAAAGGTTTCCTGGTTGGGGGGCAGAAAAATGTGGGGCATGGGTTAAAATTCTGTGGGGTGCGGGTTGGGATAATGTGGGGAAAAATCTGTGGGGCGCGGGTTTGAATTCTGTGGGGCGCGGGTTCCAAAGGCTGGCGTCGAAGGGTTGAGGGCAGAAAAAAGTAGGGCAAGGGTTCAAATTCTGTGGGGTGCGGCTTGGGATGATGTGGGGAGAATTCTGTGGGGCGCGGGTTCGGATTATGCGGTGCGAATTCTGTGGGGCACAGGTTTGAATTCTGTGGGGCGGATTCTGCGTTGGGGGCAAAGTGTGGGGCAGGAAGTTCCGCCCACCTGGTTCGAATTCTGTGGGGCAGGAAGCTCCACCCCCCACTTAGGGGGTCAGCGGGTTCAGATTATGTGGGGCAAGAAGCTCCGCCCACACGGATTGAGGGAGGAGAGTCAGGGTCAGGGCAAGTGGGGCAAGGGTTGGGATTGTGTGGGGCAGCAGGCTTCGCCCAGCGGGATTGAATTCTGTGGGGCAAGAAGCTCCGCCCCCTCCAGATTGAGGGGTGGGAAAAGTGGGGCAAGGGTTTTGGATTGTGTGGGGCGGGAGGCTCCAAACAGCTGAATTGAATTCTATGGGGCAAGAAGCTCCGCCCATCAGGGGAGGGGTAAGGGGAGTGGGTTGGAATTCTGTGGGGCAGGAAGCTCCGCCCAGCGGGTTTGAGGGATCAGGGGGTGGAGGGTTGTGGGGCAGGAAGCTCCACCCACCCAGATGGGGGTCAGGGGAGCGGGTTCGAATGCCATGGGGCAGGAAGCTCCGCCCACCCGGATGAGGGAGAGGGGAGTGGGTAGGAATTCTGTGGGGCAGGAAGCTCCGCCCGCCCAGACTGAGGGGTCAGATCCCTTCTTGCTGGAAGGCCTGCAGGCCGGCGTCAAATGTTTCCTGGTTGGGGGGCAGGAAAGTGGGGCAGGGATTCGGATTGTGTGGGGCGGGAGGCTCCACCCAGCAGGATAGAGGAGTCAGGGGAGCGGGTTTGAATTCTGTGGGGCCGGAAGCTCCGAACAACGGGATTGAGGGGTCAGGAGAGTGGCTTTGAATTCTGTGGGGCCGGAATCTCTGCCCACCTGGATTGGGGTCAGGGAGCGGGTTCAAATTCCGTGGGGCAAGAAGGTCCACCCACTTGGATTGTGGGGTCAGGGGTTGGAGTCCTGTGGGGCAGGAAGCTCCGCCCACCCAGATTGGGGTCAGGGGAGCGGGTTCAAATCCCGGATTGGGGTCAGGGGAGCGGGTTCAAATCCCGGATTGGGGTCAGGGGAGCGGGTTCGAATTCAGTGGGGCAGGAAGCTCCGCCCTCCCGGGTAGAGGGGTCAGGAGTTGGAGTCCTGTGGGGCAAGAAGCTCTGCCCCCCCAGATAGGGGTCAGGGCTTTGATTCCTGTGGGGCAAGAAGCCCCACCCACCCGAATTGAATTCCATGGGGCAAGAAGCTCCGCCCACCCACCCGGATCGGGGTCAGGGGGTTGAATTCCATGGGGCAAGAAGCTCCGCCCCCCACTTAGGGGTCAGGGTTAGGGGTCACCTGTTTGGTCAGCAGAGTCTGGACAGAAGACAGATCCCGGCCGTAATCGTCCGTCTTGAGGCTGTTCTCTTTCTCCCCTAGAATATGTGGGGCAGAGAAGTGGGGCAGGGTTAGTTCAGGTTCGGGGCTTCCGTGGGGCAGACCCTATTCTTAAGCCTAAACCAACCCTAGCACTGACCCCTAAGCCAAGCCTAGCACTGACCCCTAACCTTGACCCCTAACCCTGACCCACACCTAGCATTGACCCCTAACCTTGACCCACACCTAGCATTGATCCCTGACCCACAAATAGTATTGACCCCTAAGCAAACACTAGCACTGACCCCTAACCTTGACCCCTAACCCTGACCCACAGTGTTGACCCCTAACCCAACTCTAGCACTGACCCCTAACCCCAACCTGAGCATTGACCCCTAACCTTAACCCACCCCTAGCACTGACCCCTACCCCTGACCCCTAACCCTGACCCAAGACTAGCACTGACCCCTAAGCCTAACCCAACCGTAGCATTGACCCCTAACCCTGACCCTGACCCACACCTAGCATTGACCCCTAACCCAACTCTAGTACTGACCCCTAACCCCAACCCAAGCCTACCACTGACCCCTAACCCTATTCCTACCCCCAACTCAACCCTAGCATTGACCCCTAACCCCCTAGCACTGACCCCTAACCCTGACCCTATTCCTAACCCAACCCTAGCCCTGACCCCTAACCATAACCCAACCCTAACCCAACGCTAGTACTGACCCCTAACCCTGACCCCTATCCCTAACCCTGACCCCAACCCTGACCCCTAACCCTGACCCTATTCTTAATCCTAACCCTTCCCCTGACCCCTAACCCAACCCTAGCACTGACCCCTAACCCCATTCCTACCCCGAACCCTGACCCTATTCCTAACCCAACACTAGCCCAGACCCCTAACCCTATAATTGCCCCCCATCCCTACCCTGACCCTATTACTAACCCAACCCCTGACCCCTAACCCAACCTAGCATTGACCCCTAACCCCATACCTACCCCTACCCCTAAACCTGACCCCTAACCCATCCCTAACACTGACCCCTAACCCCAACCCAACCCCTGACCCCTAACCCAACCCTACAACTGCCCCCTAACCCAACCCCATCACTGACCCCTAACCCTGACCCCTAACCCTAACCCAACCCTAGCACTGACCCCTAACCCTAACCCAACCCTAGCACTGACCCCTAACCCTAACCCAACCCTAGCACTGACCCCTAACCATAACCCAACCCTAGCACTGACCCCTAACCCAGCCCTAGCATTGAGCCCTAACCCCATTTCTAACCTTAACCCAACCTTAGCGCTGACCCCTAACCCAAGGCTAGCACTGACCCCTAACTCTATTCCTAACATTGACTCCCAACCCTAACCCTAACCCTGACCCCTAACCCAACCCTAGCCCTGACCCCAACCCTAGCACTGACCCCTAACCCTGAGCCCTAACCCTACCACTGACCCCTAACCCTGACCCTATTCCTAACCCTTCCCCTTCCCCCTAACCCTAGCACTGACCCCTATCCCTAACCCAACCCTACCACTGACCCCTAACCCTGACCCTATTCTTAATCCTAACCCAACCTTAGCATTGACCCCTAACCCTGCCCCCTAACCCCTACCCCAACCCCATCACTGACCCCTAACCCTGACCCTATTCCTAACCTTTCCCCTTCCCCCTAACCCAACCCTAGCATTGACCCCTAACCCAACCCCATCACTGACCTCTAACCCTAACCTTTTCCCTGACCCCTAACCCAACCCTAACCCTGACCCCTAACCCAACCCTAGCAGTGACCCATAACCCTGACCCTATTCCTAACCCTAACCTTTTCCCTGACCCCTAACCCAACCCTAGCACTGACCCTAACCCTAACACTGACCCCTAACCCCAACACAACCCTAGCACTGACCCCTAACCCTAACACTGACCCCTAACCCCAACCCAACCCTACCCCTGACCCCTAACCCTGACCCTATTCCTAACCCTAACCCTGACCCCTAACCTACCCTAGCATTGACCCCTAACCCAACCCTAGCCCTGGCCCCTAACCATAACCCAACCCTAACCCAACCCTACCACTGACCCCTAACCCTGACCCAACCCTACCACTGACCCCTAACCCTGAACCCTAACCCTGACCCTATTCTTAATCCTAACCCAACCTTAGCATTGACCCCTAACCCTGACCCCAACCCCTACCCCAACGCTACCCC
>NC_138535.1:5224811-5271746 GCF_964234715.1 Podarcis melisellensis | reverse complement strand
TACCACTGACCCCTAACCCTGACCCAACCCTACCACTGACCCCTAACCCTGAACCCTAACCCTGACCCTATTCTTAATCCTAACCCAACCTTAGCATTGACCCCTAACCCTGACCCCAACCCCTACCCCAACGCTACCCCTGACCCTTAACCCAACCTTAGCACGGACCCCTAACCCTGACCCCTAACTCTAACCCAACCCTACCACTGACCCCTAACCCCGACCCTCTTCCTAACCCCTAACCCAACCCTAGCACTGACCCCTAACCCTGACCCAACCCTACCACTGACCCCTAACCCTGACCCTATTCTTAATCCTAACCCAACCTTAGCATTGACCCCTAACCCTGACCCCTAACCCCTAACCCCTACCCCAACCCTACCCCTGACCCCTAACCCTGACCCCTAACCCTATTCCTAACCCTAACCCAACCCTACCACTGACCCCTAACCCTGACCCTATTCCTAACTCTGACCCTGACCCCTAACCCAACCCTAGCACTGACCCCTAACTCTAACCCAACCCTACCACTGACTCCTAACCCTGGCCTATTCTTAATCCTAACCCAACCCTACCCCTGACCCCTAACCCCTACCCCAACCCTACCCCTGACCCCTAACCCTGACCCCTAACCCTATTCCTAACCCTAACCCAACCCTACCACTGACCCCTAACCCTGACCCTATTCCTAACCCTAACCCTGACCCCTAACCCAACCCTAGCACTGACCCCTAACCCTAACCCAACCCTACCACTAACCCCTAACCCTGACCCTATTCTTAATCCTAACCCAACCTTAGCATTGACCCCTAACCCTGCCCCCTAACCCCTACCCCAACCCTACCCCTGACCCCTACCCCTATTCCTAACCCTAACCCAACCCTACCACTGACCCTAACCCCGACCCTATTCCTAACCCTAACCCTGACCCCTAACCCAACCCTAGCACTGACCCCTAACCCTAACCCAACCCTACCACTGACCCCTGACCCTATTCTTAATCCTAACCCAACCTTAGCATTGACCCCTAACCCTGCCCCCTAACCCTCGCCCAACCCTAGCACTGACCCCAACCCTAACCCTGACCCCTATCCCTAACCCAACCCCAGCACTGACCCCTAACCCTAACCCTACCACTGACCCCTAACCCTGACCCTACCACTGACCCCTAACCCTGACCCTATTCCTAACCCTAACCCTGACCCCTAACCCAACCCTAGCATTGACCCCTAACCCTGACCTTATTCCTAACCCTAACCCCTAATCTACCCCAGCATTGACCCCTAACCCAACCCCTGCCCCCTAACCCCACCCCCCGCAACCCGGGGGTGGGGCTCGGCCCCCTACCGATCCAGGACTCCACCACGTCGGCTTTCCAGTTGAACTGGAGGAAGGCGGAGTTTTCGTCCAGTTTGGCCTTGCGCTGGGAGGCCGCCCTCTCCAGGTCGCCCACTTTGGCGCGCAGGGCGGCCATCTTGGCGGTGATGTTCTCCTCGTGGTGGTTGTTCTGGGGAGGGGAGGGGGGGGGAGGAAATAATAATTAATTATTAATTAATTAATTAATCATTCATTTATTAGGGATTAATTTATTATGGCAACCGGCGCAGGATTTTGCTGGAGGGCTGCCATTGATTTGATTTTCATTACTTTTTTACAATGTGAACTATTTTGACTGTTGTGAACCGCCCTGAGGCTGGGGAGGGCGGGGTATAAATAAAATTTATTATTATTATTATTATTATTATTAATTATTAATTAATTATTATTGATTAATAATTAATTAATAATAAATGGTCCTCGGGGTGGTTGTTCTGGGAGGAGAGGGGGGGGATTTTTAATTAATTAAAAAGGAGGGAGGGAGGGAGGGAGGGAGGGAAGGAAGGAAGGAAGGAAGGAAGGAAAGAAGGAAGGGATAAAAGGAGGAAAGAAGGAAAGGAAGGAAGGAAGGAAGGAGGGAAGGAAGGAGGAGGGAAAAGGAAGGGAGGGAGGGAGGGAGGAGGGAGGAGAGAGGGAAGGAAGGAAAGAAGGAAAGGATAAAGGGAGGAAAGAAGGAAAGGAAGGAAGGAAGGAAGGAAGGAAGGAAGGAAGGAGGGAAGGAAGGAGGAGGGAAAAGGAAGGAAGGGAGGGAGGAGGGAAGGAAAAAAAGAAGGAAGGAAGGAGAGAGAGGGAGAGAGAGAGGAAGGAAGGAAGGAAGGAAGGAGAGAGAGAGGGAGAGAGGAAGGAAGGAAGGAAGGAAGGAAGGAAGGAGAGAGAGAGGGACAGAGGAAGGAAGGAAGGAGAGAGGGAGAGAGGAAGGAAGAAGGGAGGAAGGAAAAGGAAGGGAGGGAGGGAGGGAAGGAAGGAAGGAGGGAAGGAGAGAGAGAGGGAGAGAGGAAGGAAGGAAGGAAGGGAAATAAGGAGGGAGGGAGGGAGGGAGGGAGGGAGGGAGGGAAGGAGGGAAGGAAGGAAGGAAGGAAGGAAGGAAGGAGGGAGGGAAGGAAGGAAGGAGGGAAGGAGAGAGAGAGGGAGAGAGGAAGGAAGGAAGGAGGAAGGAAGGAAGGAAGGAGGAAGGAAGGAAGGAAGGAAGGAAGGAAGGAAGGAGGGAAGGAGAGAGAGAGGGAGAGAGGAAGGAAGGAAGGAGGAAGGAAGGAAGGAAGGAGGAAGGAAGGAAGGAAGGAGGAAGGAAGGAAGGAAGGAAGGAAGGAAGGAAGGAAGGAAGGAAGGAAGGAAGAAGGGAGGAGGGAAGGAAGGAAGGAAAGCAGGAAGGAGGGAGGGAGGGAGGGAGAGCGGAAGGAAGGAAGGAAGGAAGGAAGGAAGGAAGGAAGGAAGGGAAATAAGGAGGGAGGGAGGGAGGGAGGGAGGGAGGGAAGGAGGAAGGAAGGAAGGAAGGAAGGAAGGAAGGAAGGAAGGAAGGAAGGAAGCTCACCTTCTGGATCAGTTCCTGCCCGTTGGCGCAGACGTCGTTGACCCGCTCCTTGTGGACGGCGAAGTCCGTCTCAAAAGCTTCGTGCTTCTTCAGCAGGCCCTGAAATAATAATAATAATAATAATAATAATAATAATAATAATAATAATAGTGGTAGTAGTAGTAATAATAATAATAATAGTAATAGTAGTAGTAATCATCATCATCATCATTATCTGGGGGTCAGGCTAATAATTTTCCCCAGATAATAATAATAATGATGATAATGATGATAATAATAATAATAATAATAATAATAATAATAATAATAATAACAACAACAACAACAACAACAAAACAACAACAGTAGTAGTAGTAGTAGTAATAATAATAATAATAATAATCTGGGGGGTCAGGTTAATAACTCCCCCCAGATCATCCCTGACCCCTCCCTCAATCTGGGTGGGCTCAGGGGTCGCCGGGATCCACCCGATCCCACCGGTCATAGGATCCACCGGTATGTCGGTCATCGGGCTCCATCCGATCCCACCTGTCATAGGATCCACCGGTATGTTGGTCCTCAGGATCCACCCAATTCCACTGGTCATAGGATCCTGTGACCCGTCGGTCATCAGGGTCCACCTGATCCCACCGGTCATAGGATCCACCGGTATGTCGGTCATCAGGATCCACCCAATCCCACTGGTCATAGGATCCAGCAACCCGCCAGTCATCAGGATCCACCCGATCCCACCTGTCGTAGGATCCACCGGTATGTCGGTCATCAGGATCCACCCAATCCCACTGATCATAGGATCCAGCAACCTGCCATTCCTCAGGATCCACCCCGATCCCACTGGTCATAGGATCCACCAATCCGTCAGCCATCAGGGTTCACCCAATCCCACTGGTCATAGGATCCAGCGACCCACCAGTCCTCGGGATCCACCCGATCCCACCGGCCACAGGATCCGCCGATGCGCCAGTCATCAGACCCTCCCATCCCACCCGTCATAGGATCCACCGGTCCTCGAGATCTACCCGATCCTACCAGTCACAGGAGCCACCGAGCCCACTTCCCATAGAATCCGCGGTCCGTGGGCCATCGGGATCTACCCGGTCCGTCTGTCGTGGGATCCGCGGGATCCGCTCACCTGGATGGCGGCCAGGGTGTCGCCGTAATCCTCACTGGCCACTAAGGTCATCTTCTCGTTGATCCAGGCTTCCTCTTCTTCCACATTGGCCACGAACTGCTGGTACTCCAGGGATTCCTCCAGCCGCTGGCCCCTGAGGGAGATCGAAAACGGGATCCGCTTCAAATCCGGATCCGAGCTTCTAGCCTTGGAGCCCGAGATCCTTTTGCGGATTCCACCCCTCCCTTCTATTCTTCTCTGTCCAGATCCCTTCTGTGAACCTCCTGTCCTCCGTTGAGATCCCTTCTGCGATCCTAGCCTGCTATCCTCCGTTAAGATCCCTTCTACGATCCTATCCTTCCCTGTCGAGATCTCTTCTGATCCTATCTCCTGCTTGCCTCCGTTGAGATCTCTTCTAGGATCCTATCTCCTTCTCCGTCAAGATCCCTTCTCCAATCCTCCTATCATCTGTCGAGATCCCTTCTACGATCCTATATTATCCTAGTAGATCACTTCCAAAATCCTATCCTTCCTTGAGATCCCTTCTACGATCCTAACCCCTTCTATCCTTCTCCGTCAAGATCCCTGCTACAATCCTATCATCTGTCGAGATCCCTTCTATGATCCTCCTATCCTCCATTGAGATCCCTTCTACGATCCGATCACCTTTCCTCCGTCAAGATCCCATCTATTATCTCCTACCCTCCGTTGAGATCCCATCTATTATCTCCTTCTACCCTCCGTCGAGATCCTTTCTGTGATCCTATCACCTGCTTTCCTACGTCAAGATCTCTTATAAGGTCCTATCTGATTCTATCCTTCTCTGTCAAGATCCCTTCTACGATTCTATATTCTCCTAGTAGATCCCTTCCAAAATCCTATCCTTCCTTGAGATCCCTTCTACGATCCAATACCCTTCTATCCTTCTCTGTCAAGTTCCCTTCTACAATCCTGTCAAGATCCCTTCTGCAATTCTATCCTGTTGAGATCCCTTCTACGATCCTATCTCCTCCTATGAGATCCCTTCTACAATCCTATGCTCCGTCGAGATCCCTTCTACGATCCTGTCTCCTCCCTCGAGATCCCTTCCACACTCCTGTCTCCTCCTATGAGATCCCTTCTACAATCCTCCTATCCTCCATCAAGATCCCTTCTACGATCCTATCCCCTTCTATCCGTCTCCATCAAGATCCCTTCTACGATCCTATCTCCTCCTATTAGATCCCTTCCACTCCTATCCTCCATCAAGATCCCTTCTATGATCCTATCTCCTTCTATCCTTCTCCGTCAAGATCCCTTCTATGATCCTATCTCCTATCCTTCTCCGTCAAGATCCCTTCTATGATCCTGTCCCCTTCTAGATCCCTTCTACGATCCTATCCTCTGTCAAGATCCCTTCTACAATCCTATCCCCTTCTACCCTTCTCTGTCAAGATCCCTTCTGCGATCCTATCTCCTTCTATCCTTCTCCGTCAAGATCCCTTCTACAATCCGATCTCCTCCTATGAGATCCCTTCTGCAATCCTACCATCTGTCAAGATCCCTTCTACAATTCCAGCTCCTCCTACGAGATCCCTTCTGCAATCCTATCCTCTGTCGAGATCCCTTTTACAATCCGATCACCTTCTATCCTCCGTCAAGATCCCTTCTATGATCCTAGCTCCTCTTATGAGATCCCTTCTACGATCCAATCCCCTTCTATCCTTCTCCGTCAAGATCCCTTCTATAATCCTCCTATCCTCCATCGAGATCCCTTCTACGATCCTATCTCCTCCGATCCTCCCTCAAGATCCCTTCTATCATGCTATCTCTTCCTATGAGATCCCTGCTACAATCCTATCCTCCCTCGAGATCCCTTCTATGATCCTATCTCCTCCAATCCTCCCTCAAGATCCCTTCTATGATGCTATCTCCTCCTATGAGATCCCTGCTACAATCCTATCCTCCCTCGAGATCCCTTCTATGATCCTATCTCCTCCGATCCTCCCTCAAGATCCCTTCTATGATGCTATCTCCTCCTATTAGATCCCCTTCTACAATCCTCTCCTCCCTCGAGATCCCTTCTTTGATCCTCATTCTATCCTTTCGAGATCTCTTCTACGATCCTCATTCTATCCTTTCGAGATCCCTTCTACGATGCTAGCTGCTCCTATCCTCTGTCCAGATGCCTTCTACGATCCCATCTTCTCCTATGAGATCCCTTCTACAATCCTATCCTTCATTGAGATCCCTTCGACAATCCTACCTCCTTCTATCCTTCTGTTGAGATCCCTTATACCATCCTATCACCTCCTATGAGATCCCTTCTATTATCCTATCCCCTTCTATCCTTCTCCGTCAAGATCTCTTCTACAATCCTATCCTTTGTCAAGATCCCTTCTACTATCCTATCTCCTCCTATTAGATCCCTTCTGTGATCCCATCTCCTCCGATCAGATCCCTTCTACAATCCTATCCACTGAGATCCCTTCTACGATCCTAGCTCCTCCTATGAGATCCCTTCTACAATCCTATCTCCTATCCTCCATTGAGATCCCTTCTACAATCCTGTTCCCTCCAATGAGATCCCTTCTACGATCCTATCTCCTCCTATGAGATCCTTTCTACAATCCTATATTCTCCTATGAGATCCCTTCTATCCTCCCTCGAGATCCTTTCTACAATCCTATATTCTCCTATGAGATCCCTTCTATCCTCCCTCGAGATCCCTTGTACGATCCTATTCCCTCCTATGAGATCCCTTCTACGATCCTATCTCCTCCTATGAGATCCTTTCTACAATCCTATATTCTCCTATGAGATCCCTTCTATCCTCGAGATCCCTTCTACAATCCTATATTCTATGAGATCCCTTCTATCCTCCCTTGAGATCGCTTGTACGATCCTATCTCCTCCTATCCTCCCTCGAGATCCCTTCTATGATCCTATCTCCTCCTATGAGGTCCCTTCTACAATCCTATCCTCCTTCGAGATCCCTCCTATCCTCCCTCAAGATCCCTTCTATAGTCCTGTCTCTTATCCATCAGGATCCCTTCTACAATCCTCCGTCAAGATCCCTTGTACGATCCTCATTCTATCCTGTTGAGATCCCTTCTACGATCCTATCCCCTTCTATCCTCCGTCGAGATCCCTTCTATAGTCCTACCTCTTATCCATCAAGATCCCTTCTACAACCCTCCATTGAGATCCCTTCTACGATCCTATTCCCTCCTATGAGATCCCTTCTACGATCCTATCCCCTCCTATCCTCCATCGAGATCCCTTCTACGATCCTATCTCTTCCTATGAGATCCTTCTACAATCCTATATTCTCCTATGAGATCCCTTCTAGAATCCTATCTCCTCCCATGAGATCCCTTCTATGGTCCTATCTCCCCTCTCCTCCCTCGAGATCCCTTCTACAATCCTTTCTCCTATGAGATCCCTTCTATCCTCCCCGATATCCCTTATACGATCCTATCACCTCATATGAGATCCCTTCTATCCTCCCTCGAGATCCCTTCTACAATCCTTTCTCCTCCTATGAGATCCCTTCTATCCTCCCACGAGATCCCTTCTATGGTCCTATCTCCCCCTCTCCTCCCTCGAGATCCCTTCTACAATCCTTTCTCCTATGAGATCCCTTCTATCCTCCCCGATATCCCTTATACGATCCTATCACCTCCTATGAGATCCCTTCTATCCTCCCTCGAGATCCCTTCTACAATCCTTTCTCCCCCTCTCCTCCCTCAAGATCCCTTCTATGATCCTATCTCCTCCTATGAGATCCCTTCTATCCTCCCCCGAGATCCCTTCTATGATCCTATCCTCCCCCGAGATCCCTTCTACGGGCCGCGGCCGGAAGCTCAGATCCCCGCCAGGAAACCGGATCCATTCCTTACCGGGCGGCGGCCAGCCTCTTGAGCTCCTGCCAGTGATCCACAAAGTGAGCCAGTCTCTGCTGGATCTCCTCCTTGCCAATGGTGTTGTCATCAGAGAGCTTCTTCCCAGTGTCCAGAACGCCCTGGAAAATTATTATTATTATTATTATTATTATTATTATTATTATTATTATATTATTATTATTATTATTATTAATTGCTTAATTATTTGATTATTATTCAATAATTCAACAATTATTATTGAATAATTGAATGATTCAATCATTGAAGAAGTGGATAAGTGAACAAGAAGTGAACAATTATTGAATTAATCACTTATTCAATGATTGAATTATTCTTATTATTGATACTTATTGCTTAATTATTCGATTATTATTCAACGATTCAACAATTCTTATTGAATGATTGATTCAATCATTGAAGAAGTGAAGAAGTGAACAAGAAGTGAACAATTATTGAATTAATCACTTATTGAATAAGTGCTTAATTGATTAATTGATTAATTATTGAATTATTCACTTCTTCAATGATTGAATCATTCAATTATTCAATAATAATGATGGAATATTTGAATAATAATTGAATAATAATCGAATAATTAAGCATAATCGAATCGAATAATTCTTATTCAATTACTGAATCGAATTATTGAAGAATTATTGAATTATTATTATTATTAATACTTGTTGCTTAATTATTCGATTATTATTCAACGATTCAACAATTATTACTGAATAATTGAATGATTCAATCATTGAAGAAGTGAAGAAGTGAACAAGAAGTGAACAATTATTGAATTAATCACTTATTCAATGATTGAATCATTCAATTATTCAATAATAATGATTATTGACACCTGGTAGGAGGGCGTTACATAGGGCGGGCACCACTACCGAGAAAGGGATCCAACCCGAGGACTCGAACCCGGAAGGGATCTGGAACCAAGTGGATCCTTCCCGTTCCCGGACCGGATCTCCAAGGCAGACGTCACCACAGCTGGGAATCCGAGAATCGGCGAGGGAGGAGCGGATCCGTTGGGAATCCTGCAATGGGATCCACTGGATCACCAGGATCCACTGGATCCGGGGATCCGCTTCGACCCACCTGGATGGCCGGTTCGTGGGCGGCCAACTCGGCCTCCAGCCGCTTGTGTTTCTTCCGCAGGTTTTGGACGCCGGTCAGATCCCGGCCGTAATCCTCCGAGCTGACAAGTAGCTTCTTCTCCCTGGGGAAAATCGGGGAAATAATAATAATAATATTAATATTAATAATATGATTAATAAGAACGATACAAAATTATTATACGAAATTAGACAAAAGGATGCCCAGTGCTTAATAATAATAATAATAATAATAATAATAATAATAATAATAATAATAAATGAAATTATTATATGATTATTATACAAAAAGATTGGGATGCCGAGTGCTAAATAATAACAATAATAATAATGATAATGATAATGATAATAATAATAGTAATAATAATAGTATGAAATTATTATACAAAAAAGATCAGGATGCCAAGTAATAAATAATAACAATAATTATTATTTGATTATTGTACAAAAAGATCAGATTGTCCAGAGCCAATAATAATAATAATAATAATAATAATAATAATAATAATAATAATAATAAATGAAATTATTATATCATTATACAAAAAGATACAATAATCCCCCCAAGGACCTACTTGATCCAGGATTTCTCGTCGTCCAGGATTAGTTTTAGGGTTAGGCTTTACGATCAGGTTTCGGGTTCAGTTTGTAGGTTAGGCTTTGGGATCCCGCGATCCGCCCCTGCCCTCCCAAGAGACCTACTTGATCCAGGATTACTTGTCGTCCAGGATTAGTTTTAGGGTTAAGCTTTAGGATCAGGTTTCGGGTTCAGTTTGTAGGTTAGGCTTTGGGATCCCGCGATCCGCCCCACCCTCCCAAGAGACCTATTTGATCCAGGATTCCTTGTCGTCCAGGATTAGTTTTAGGATCAGGTTTCGGGTTCAGTTTGTAGGTTAGGCTTTGGGATCCCGCGATCCGCCCCACCCTCCCAATAGACCTACTTGATCCAGGATTACTTGTCATCCAGAATTAGTTTTAGGATCAGGTTTCGGGTTCAGTTTGTAGGTTAGGCTTTGGGATCCCGCAATCCGCCCCCGCCCTCCCAAGAGACCTACTTGATCCAGGATTACTTGTCGTCCAGGATTAGTTTTAGGATCAGGTTTCGGGTTAAGTTTGTAGGTTAGGCTTTGGGATCCCGCGATCCGCCCCACCCTCCCAAGAGACCTACTTGATCCAGGATTCCTCGTCGCCCAGGATTAGTTTTAGGGTCAGGCTTAGGGTTCAGTTTGTAGGTTAGGCTTTGGGATCCCGCGATCCGCCCCACCCTCCCAAGAGACCTACTTGATCCAGGAATCCTCATCGTCCAGGATTAGTTTTAGGGTCAGGCTTAGGGTTAGGTTTGTAGGTTAGGCTTTGGGATCCTGCGATCTGCCCCCACCCTCCCAAAGGACCTACTTGATCCAGGATTCCTCGTCGTCCAGGATTAGTTTTAGGGTCAGGTTTCGGGTTCAGTTTGTAGGTTAGGCTTTGGGATCCCGGCGATCCGCCCCCGCCTTCCCCCCGCAAGGGACCTACTTGATCCAGGATTCCTCGTCGTCCATATCCCGGAAGAACTGGTGGAGGCGGTGGGATTCGTTCAGCTTGGCCCGCCGGGCGGCCGCCATGGCGGTGATCCGCTGGAATCTCCCGTTGACCGTCTCCCGCTTCTCCTTGACCTGGGAGGTGTCAAAGGCGCTGCTGGTCATCAGGCTGTCGGCCTGGAGGTTGAGATCCTTCAGGCGATCCTGCGGACGGGCGGGAGGGCGAAGGGTTAAGATTATAAGATAATAATAAATAAGATCCAAGAAAAGAAATCCAAAATAACAATCAATTAAAATCGACATCAAACGAACATGAAATCCAAACGAAGAATGAAATCCAAAATTAAATTAAAATAAATATAAAATAAAAATAAAATAAACATGAAATCCAAAGTAAAAATTAAATCTACAAATTTAATTCAATTTAATAAATCAGATCCAAGAAAAATAAATCCAAAATAACAATCAAATAAAATTGACATCAAACGAACATGAAATCCAAACGAAGAATGAAATCCAAAATTAAATTAAAATAAATATAAAATAAAAATAAAATAAACATGAAATCCAAAGTAAAAATGAAATCGACAATTTAATTAAATTTAATAAATCAGATCCAAGAAAAGAAATCCAAAATAACAATCAATTAAAATCGACATCAAACGAACATGAAATCCAAACGAAGAATGAAATCCAAAATTAAATGAAAATAAAATAAATATAAAATAAGAATAAAATAAACATGAAATCCAAAGTAAAAATGAAATCGACAATTTAATTCAATTTAATAAATCAGATCCAAGAAAAGAAATCCAAAATAACAATCAATTAAAATCGACATCAAACGAACATGAAATCCAAACTAAGAATGAAATCCAAAATTAAATTAAAATAAATATAAAATAAAAATAAAATAAACATGAAATCCAAAGTAAAAATGAAATCTACAAATTTAATTCAATTTAATAAATCAGATCCAAGAAAATAAATCCAAAATAACAATCAATTAAAATCGACATCAAACGAACATGAAATCCAAACTAAAAATGAAATCCAAAATTAAATTAAAATAAAATAAATATAAAATAAAAATGAAATAAACATGAAATCCAAAGTAAAAATGAAATCTACAATTTAATTCAATTTAATAAATAAGATCCTTGAAAATAAATCCAAAATAACAATCGATTAAAATCGACATCAAATGAACATGAAATCCAAACGAAAAATGAAATCCAAAATTAAATTAAAATAAAATAAAAATAAAATAAAAATAAAATAAACATGAAATCCAAAGTAAAAATGAAATCGACAATTTAATTCAATTTAATAAATCAGATCCAAGAAAAGAAATCCAAGATAACAATCAAATAAAATCGAAATCAAATGAACATGAAATCCAAACTAAAAATGAAATCCAAAATTAAATGAAAATAAAATAAATATAAAATAAAAATAAAATAAACATGAAATCCAAACTAAAAATGAAATCCAAAATTAAATGAAAATAAAATAAATATAAAATAAAAATGAAATAAACATGAAATCCAAAGTAAAAATGAAATCTACAATTTAATTAAATTTAATAAATCAGATCCAAGAAAAGAAATCCAAAATAACAATCAATTAAAATCGACATCAAACGAACATGAAATCCAAACGAAGAATGAAATCCAAAATTAAATTAAAATAAAAAAATTAAAAAAAAATAAAATAAACATGAAATCCAAAGTAAAAATGAAATCTACAATTTAATTAAATTTAATAAATCAGATCCAAGAAAAGAAATCCAAAATAACAATCAATTAAAATCGACATCAAACGAACATGAAATCCAAACGAAGAATGAAATCCAAAATTAAATGAAAATAAAATAAATATAAAATAAAAATGAAATAAACATTAAATCCAAAGTAAAAATGAAATCTACAATTTAATTAAATTTAATAAATCAGATCCAAGAAAAGAAATCCAAAATAACAATCAATTAAAATCGACATCAAACGAACATGAAATCCAAACGAAGAATGAAATCCAAAATTAAATTAAAATAAAATAAATATAAAATAAAAATAAGATAAACATGAAATCCAAAGTAAAAATGAAATCTACAATTTAATTAAATTTAATAAATCAGATCCAAGAAAAGAAATCCAAAATAACAATCGATTAAAATCGACATCAAACGAACATGAAATCCAAACTAAAAATGAAATCCAAAATTAAATGAAAATAAAATAAATATAAAATAAACATGAAATAAACATGAAATCCAAAGTAAAAATGAAATCCAAAATTAAAATAAAATAAAATAAATATAAAATAAAAATGAAACAAACATGAAATCCAAAGTAAAAATGAAATCTACAATTTAATTAAATTTAATAAATCAGATCCAAGAAAAGAAATCCAAAATAACAATCGATTAAAATCGACATCAAATGAACATGAAATCCAAACTAAGAACGAAATCTAAAATGAAAATAAAATGAAATAAACAATAAATCCAAAAGAAAAACGAAAGAAAAACGAAATCCAAAATAAAATAAGATAAACATGAAATCCAAAGTAAAAATGAAATCTGCAATTTAATTAAATTTAATTTTCATCTAATGAGACAGCGAAGGGTTAAACAAGAAGACACTAGATCGTTAAATCCAAACTCAAAACGAAATCTAAAATAAAAATCAAATAAAATTAATATAAAATAAAAATAAAATAAACATTAAATGAAATGAAATTTTAAAATGAAGATTTTGATTCCGTTTCTAATCATAAAATAAGATTTCTCTTTCTGGAAATTTAGCACTATTTTAAAATTAAGATTTTGATTCCATTTCTAATTTTAAAATAAGATTTCTCTTTCTGGAAATTTAACACTATTTTAAAATTAAGATTTTGATTCCGTTTCTAATTTTAAAATTAGATTTCTGTTTCCGGAAATTTGGCACTATTTTAAAATTAAGATTTTGATTGCGTTTCTCATTTTAAAATAAGATTTCTCTTTCTGGAAATTTAGCACTATTTTAAAATTAAGATTTTGCACTATTTTAATTTAGCACTGTTTTAAAATTAAGATTTTGATTCCGTTTCTGATTTTAAAATAAGATTTCTGTTTCCAGAAATTTGGCACTATTTTAAAATTAAGATTTTGATTCCGTTTCTAATTTTAAAATTAGATTTCTCTTTCTGGAAATTTTGCACTATTTTAAAATTAAGATTTTGATTCCGTTTCTCATTATAAAATAAGATTTCTGTTTCTGGAAATTTAGCACTATTTTAAAATTAAGATTTTGATTCCATTTCTAATTAGAAAATAAGATTTCTGTTTCCGGAAATATAGCACTATTTTAAAATTAAGATTTTGATTCCGTTTCTGATTTTAAAATAAGATTTCTGTTTCTGGAAATTTGGCACTATTTTAAAATTAAGATTTTGCACTATTTTAATTTAGCACTATTTTAAAATTAAGATTTTGATTCCGTTTCTAATTTTAAAATAAGATTTCTGTTTCCGGAAATTTGGCACTATTTTAAAATTAAGATTTTGATTCCGTTTCTGATTTTAAAATAAGATTTCTGTTTCCGGAAATTTGGCACTATTTTAAAATTAAGATTTTGATTCCGTTTCTAATTATAAAATAAGATTTCTGTTTCTGGAAATTTGGCACTATTTTAAAATTAAGATTTTGCACTATTTTAATTTAGCACTATTTTAAAATTAAGATTTTGATTCCGTTTCTCATTTTAAAATTAGATTTCTCTTTCTGGAAATTTGGCACTATTTTAAAATTAAGATTTTGCACTATTTTAATTTAGCACTATTTTAAAATTAAGATTTTGATTCCGTTTCTAATTTTAAAATTAGATTTCTCTTTCTGGAAATTTGGCACTATTTTAAAATTAAGATTTTGCACTATTTTAATTTAGCACTGTTTTAAAATTAAGATTTTGATTCCGTTTCTAATTTTAAAATGAATATTTCTGTTTCCGGAAATTTAGCACTATTTTAAAATTAAGATTTTGATTCCGTTTCTAATTAGAAAATAAGATTTCTGTTTCTGGAAATTTAGCACCATTTTAAAATTAAGATTTTGATTCCGTTTCTGATTTTAAAATAAGATTTCTGTTTCTGGAAATTTGGCACTATTTTAAAATTAAGATTTTGATTCCGTTTCTAATTTTAAAATTAGATTTCTCTTTCTGGAAATTTGGCACTATTTTAAAATTAAGATTTTGCACTATTTTAATTTAGCACTATTTTAAAATTAAGATTTTGATTCCGTTTCTAATTTTAAAATAAGATTTCTCTTTCTGGAAATTTAGCACTATTTTAAAATTAAGATTTTGATTCCGTTTCTAATTATAAAATAAGATTTCTGTTTCCGGAAATTTAGCACTATTTTAAAATTAAGATTTTGATTCCGTTTCTAATTATAAAATAAGATTTCTCTTCCTGGAAATTTAGCACCATTTTAAAATTAAGATTTTGATTCCGTTTCTAATTTTAAAATTAGATTTCTGTTTCTGGAAATTTGGCACTATTTTAAAATTAAGATTTTGCACTATTTTAATTTAGCACTATTTTAAAATTAAGATTTTGATTCCGTTTCTAATTTTAAAATAAGATTTCTGTTTCCGGAAATTTGGCACTATTTTAAAATTAAGATTTTGATTCCGTTTCTGATTTTAAAATAAGATTTCTGTTTCCGGAAATTTGGCACTATTTTAAAATTAAGATTTTGATTCCGTTTCTAATTATAAAATAAGATTTCTGTTTCTGGAAATTTGGCACTATTTTAAAATTAAGATTTTGCACTATTTTAATTTAGCACTATTTTAAAATTAAGATTTTGATTCCGTTTCTCATTTTAAAATTAGATTTCTCTTTCTGGAAATTTGGCACTATTTTAAAATTAAGATTTTGCACTATTTTAATTTAGCACTATTTTAAAATTAAGATTTTGATTCCGTTTCTAATTTTAAAATTAGATTTCTCTTTCTGGAAATTTGGCACTATTTTAAAATTAAGATTTTGCACTATTTTAATTTAGCACTGTTTTAAAATTAAGATTTTGATTCCGTTTCTAATTTTAAAATGAATATTTCTGTTTCCGGAAATTTAGCACTATTTTAAAATTAAGATTTTGATTCCGTTTCTAATTAGAAAATAAGATTTCTGTTTCTGGAAATTTAGCACCATTTTAAAATTAAGATTTTGATTCCGTTTCTGATTTTAAAATAAGATTTCTGTTTCTGGAAATTTGGCACTATTTTAAAATTAAGATTTTGATTCCGTTTCTAATTTTAAAATTAGATTTCTCTTTCTGGAAATTTGGCACTATTTTAAAATTAAGATTTTGCACTATTTTAATTTAGCACTATTTTAAAATTAAGATTTTGATTCCGTTTCTAATTTTAAAATAAGATTTCTCTTTCTGGAAATTTAGCACTATTTTAAAATTAAGATTTTGATTCCGTTTCTAATTATAAAATAAGATTTCTGTTTCCGGAAATTTAGCACTATTTTAAAATTAAGATTTTGATTCCGTTTCTAATTATAAAATAAGATTTCTCTTCCTGGAAATTTAGCACCATTTTAAAATTAAGATTTTGATTCCGTTTCTAATTTTAAAATAAGATTTCTGTTTCCGGAAATTTAGCACTATTTTAAAATTAAGATTTTGATTCCGTTTCTAATTTTAAAATTAGATTTCTGTTTCTGGAAATTTAGCACTATTTTAAAATTAAGATTTTGATTCCGTTTCTAATTAGAAAATAAGATTTCTGTTTCCGGAAATTTGGCACTATTTTAAAATTAAGATTTTGATTCCGTTTCTCATTTTAAAATTAGATTTCTGTTTCTGGAAATTTGGCACTATTTTAAAATTAAGATTTTGATTCCGTTTCTGATTTAAAATAAGATTTCTGTTTCCGGAAATTTAGCACTATTTTAAAATTAAGATTTTGATTCCGTTTCTCATTTTAAAATAAGATTTCTCTTTCTGGAAATTTGGCACTATTTTAAAATTAAGATTTTGATTGCGTTTCTGATTTTAAAATAATATTTCTGTTTCTGAAAATGCTGCACTATTTTAAAATTAAGATTTTGATTCCGTTTCTGATTTTAAAATAAGATTTCTGTTTCCGGAAATTTGGCACTATTTTAAAATTAAGATTTTGCACTATTTTAATTTAGCACTATTTTAAAATTAAGATTTTGATTCCGTTTCTAATTTTAAAATAAGATTTCTATTTCTGAAAATGCTGCACTATTTTAAAATTAAGATTTTGATTCCGTTTCTAATTATAAAATAAGATTTCTGTTTCCGGAAATTTGGCACTATTTTAAAATTAAGATTTTGATTCCGTTTCTGATTTTAAAATAAGATTTCTGTTTCTGGAAATTTGGCACCATTTTAAAATTAAGATTTTGATTCCGTTTCTGATTATAAAATAAGATTTCTGTTTCTGGAAATTTTGCACCATTTTAAAATTAAGATTTTGATTCCGTTTCTAATTTTAAAATAAGATTTCTGTTTCCGGAAATTTGGCACTATTTTAAAATTAAGATTTTGATTCCGTTTCTGATTTTAAAATAAGATTTCTGTTTCCGGAAATTTGGCACTATTTTAAAATTAAGATTTTGATTCCGTTTCTGATTTTAAAATAAGATTTCTGTTTCCGGAAATTTAGCACTATTTTAAAATTAAGATTTTGATTCCGTTTCTCATTTTAAAATAAGATTTCTGTTTCTGGAAATTTGGCACTATTTTAAAATTAAGATTTTGCACTATTTTAATTTAGCACTATTTTAAAATTAAGATTTTGATTCCGTTTCTAATTTTAAAATTAGATTTCTGTTTCTGGAAATTTGGCACTATTTTAAAATTAAGATTTTGCACTATTTTAATTTAGCACTATTTTAAAATTAAGATTTTGATTCCGTTTCTCATTTTAAAATAAGATTTCTCTTTCTGGAAATTTGGCACTATTTTAAAATTAAGATTTTGATTGCGTTTCTGATTTTAAAATAATATTTCTGTTTCTGAAAATGCTGCACTATTTTAAAATTAAGATTTTGATTCCGTTTCTCATTTTAAAATTAGATTTCTGTTTCTGGAAGTTTGGCACTATTTTAAAATTAAGATTTTGATTCCGTTTCTAATTATAAAATAAGATTTCTGTTTCTGGAAATTTAGCACTATTTTAAAATTAAGATTTTGATTCCGTTTCTAATTTTAAAATTAGATTTCTGTTTCTGGAAATTTGGCACCATTTTAAAATTAAGATTTTGATTCCGTTTCTAATTTTAAAATTAGATTTCTGTTTCCGGAAATTTGGCACTATTTTAAAATTAAGATTTTGATTCCGTTTCTCATTTTAAAATAATATTTCTGTTTCCGGAAATTTGGCACTATTTTAAAATTAAGATTTTGCACTATTTTAATTTAGCACTATTTTAAAATTAAGATTTTGATTCCGTTTCTCATTTTAAAATTAGATTTCTCTTTCTGGAAATTTGGCACCATTTTAAAATTAAGATTTTGATTCCGTTTCTAATTTTAAAATAAGATTTCTGTTTCTGGAAATTTGGCACCATTTTAAAATTAAGATTTTGATTCCGTTTCTAATTTTAAAATTAGATTTCTGTTTCCGGAAATTTGGCACTATTTTAAAATTAAGATTTTGATTCCATTTCTGATTTTAAAATAAGATTTCTGTTTCCGGAAATTTAGCACTATTTAAAAATTAAGATTTTGCACTATTTTAATTTAGCACTATTTTAAAATTAAGATTTTAATTCCGTTTCTGATTATAAAATAAGATTTCTCTTTCTGGAAATTTAGCACTATTTTAAAATTAAGATTTTGATTCCGTTTCTGGAAATTTTGCACCTAACGTTTCTTGGAAGAAGTTATTTCCTATGGAATATTATTATTTCTATTCCGTTTCGGAACAAATGGCACCTAAGATTCCGCCCAGAAAGATCTGGATGCCCAGCGCTAATAATAATAATAATAATAATAATAATAATAATAATAATAATAATAATAATGTACCTCATGGGCCGAAATATCGGCTTCCAGCAGCTGGTGTTTCTTCAGAAGGTTATTAACGGACGCCAGGTCTTTCCCATAATCCTCAGAGGCGAGCAGCGCTTCCACCTGGGGGAATAATAATTAGAATAATAATAATAATAATAATAATAATAATAATAATAAAAAAAGTTATTTACTTGATTCTGCCCACGCACCCATTTCCCCCAGCCTGAGATAAATTCAATTATTAATAATAATACTACTAATAATAATTTATTCTTCTCACACACACCCGTATTCCCCAGCCAGAGAAAAATTCCAATAATAATAATAATAATAATAATGGTTATCTACTCGATTCTCCCCATTTTCTCCCACCCCGAGATAAATAATATAATATAATATAATATAATATAATATAATATAATAATATAATATAATATAATATAATTAATATAATATAATATAATTAGATATTATAATACATTATACTATATTATAATAAAATACCATATATATATGATAATATATTATATTATTATATTATATATTTATATATTTTATTAAATATTAAGTTATATTAAATAAAGAATCAATTTTATTAGTGATAATCATTAATATGAATATTAATAATGGTTCTCTACTCGATTCTGCTCACCCTTCCCACCTCCCCCAGCCCGAGATAAATTCAATTAATACTAATAATGCTAAGAATAATGGTATTAATGGTATGAATGGTATGAATGGAATTTCTTGATTCCGCCCACCCACACCATTAATATTAATAATTAATAATATTAATAATAGTGATTCTACCTACCTCTGAAAGCCAGAAGTCAAAGTCTTTGATCCCGGTGTTGAAATTCTGCTGCTTATTGGCTTCTTTCAGACGGTGACTCTTCTCGGCCGACTTCTGAACGAGGAACTGCCATTGGTCAGCCAGGGCGGCCAATCGGGCCTGGAGGAGGGAGGGAGGGAGGGAGGAGAAGGGGATTGGTTGAGGGAAAGGGAATCTCTCTCGCCCCATAGCTGCCCCATAGCTGCCGTTTCCCCCCTTTTAAAAGGGAAATTCCCTTATTTATTAATTAACTAATTAATTAATCAATCAATCTTTATCCATTGATTGATTATCGACGATCTATGAGCCTGAACTGAAATGAAATGAAATCAAAGTATTTCCAATGTCATCCCCTCCGGTTTACAAGTGACGAAGCATCGAAATTTCAATAATAATAATTTTGGAGTGGCCAGATATACAAAACCCCCGAACGCTCCGCCCAGGAAGGAGAAACATCCAATCAGGAGACGCCATTCTCTTCAGAATGACGAGGGCTTTCATATGACAGGTCACATGACAGGCTTGTCCGCTTTTGGGAATTCAGGAACCCTAACAGAAGGAAATTTGCCACCCCGGGACCAGCAGGAGCAGACAGGCATAGCTAACAAAAACCTCCAAAGCTCCGCCCAGGAAGCAGACACATCCAAACAGGAAGTACCACTCTCTTCAGCACGATGTGGGCTTTCATATGACAGGTCACATGACAGGCTTGTCCACTTTAGGAAATTCAGGATCACTAGTAGAAATTAGAATGAAGATGAATGGGAGCAGACAGGCCTAGCTAACAAAAACCTCAAAATCTCCGCCCAGGAAGAAGATACATCCAAATAGGAAGTACCAATATTTTCGGAAGAACATGGGCTTTTATATGACAGGTCACATGACAGGCTTGTCCACTTTAGGAAATTCAAGGACACTAGGAAGCCGAGCTACACAAAAACCTCAAGAGCTCCGCCCAGGAAGAAGATACATCCAAACAGGAAGTACCAATATTTTCGGAAGGACATGGGCTTTTATATGACAGGTCACATGACAGGCTTGTCCACTTTAGAGAATTCAGGATCACTAGTAGGCCAAGATACAGAAAAACCTCTAAAGCTCCGCCCAGGAAGCAGATACGTCCAATCAGGAGACGCCATTCTCTTTGGAACGCCGTGGGCTTTTATATGAAAGGTCACATGATCGGCTTATCCGCTTTAGGAAATTCACAAACAGTAGCAGAATCTAGGATGAGTGGATTGGCTACACAACAACCTCAAAAGCTCCACCCAGGAAATAGATACATCCCAACAGGAAGTGCTGAAAGTTTCAGAATGACTTGGGCTTTTATATGACAGGTCACATGACAGGCTTTAGGAAATTGGGGAAACCTAGGAGAAGGAAATTGCAGGAGCAGACAGGCCTGGCTACACGAAAACCTCCAAAGCTCCGCCCAGGAAGCAGCTACGTCCAATCAGGAAGCACCAATCTCTTCGGAATGACGAGGGCTTTCATATGACAGGTCACACGGCAGGCTTTACCGCGCAAACCCACCCACCTTGACGGCGTCCTCGCTCCCGGCGCAGGCCCCGCGCTCAATGAGGGAGTTGCCGACGTCGATGACGCTCCGGATCCGGTCGGCGTTGGCCTGTAGCTCCGCCTCAAAGGCCTGGTGTTTCTGGTGCTTGCTCTGGAAATAGGAAAAAAATGGCGCATGGGGCAAAATATTATTATTAAGAATAATAATATAGTATTATTTATTTTTTTAAATAATATTTTTTATTTACTTTTTATTTATTGACCCATTTATTATATATTACATTATATTACATTACATTACATTATTATATAATAATGTAATGTAATATAATGTAATGTAATATATAATAAATGGGTCAATAAATAAATAAATAAATAGTAAATAAATAAATTGATAAATAATACACAGGTTAACCAATAAGTAGCTTAATAGATTAATGAATAAAAACAGGTTGATAAAGAAATAAAAGCTTAATAAACCCACATAGGTTCATAAACAGGTTAGCAAATAGGTAGGTTAACAGATTAATGAATAAAAACAGGTTAATGAAGAAGTTAATAAAATAAAAAATATTTATTATTAATAAATAATTAATAAAAACAGGTTAACAGATAAGTTAATAAATAAGGTTAATCAATAAGTAGGTTAATAAGTAAGTAGGTTAACAGATTAATTAATAAAAACATGGTTAATAAACAAGTAGGTTAATAGATTAATAAAAAGAAATAAAAGGTTAATAAACCTTTTTTTATTTATTTAATTTATTAAATAAATTTAATTTATTATTTATTTATTTAATTTATTAAATGAATAAAAGGTTAATAAAACAGGTTTATAAAGAAGCAGGTTAATAAATAAACAAGTCGAAAAGGAAATGACTTAATGAAGGAACCGGTCAATAAATAGACAAACAGGTTAACGTCTTTATAGATCTCTGATCTATAAATATCAATTAAAAACGAAACAATTAAAAACGAAAGACGGACGGCGATGATGTCACTCAACGAGCGGAGGGAGAAACGAAAAAACGAGAGAGACGGACGAGCGAGCGAATGGGGGAAAAGAATAAGAAAAAGAATTGGAAATAATAAAAATAATAGTAAAATAATAAAGGAGAAATAAGAATAAAAGATTGGAAATAATAATAATAAGAAAATAATAAGTGATAAAGAGGAATACAGAATAAAGGAGAATAAAATAATAAGGAATAATAAGAATAAAAGACTAAATAAATTAGAATAAAGGAATTGGACATAATCAGAATAAAATAGCAAAGAAGAAATCAGAATGAAAGAATCGGTAACCAGAATACAAATAAAATAAGAAAGAAGAATAAAATAATCGGTAATAATAAGAAAAGGAATAAAATAAGAAATGATAAATCAGAATAAAAGAATCGGAAAGAATAAAAATAAAAGGATAAATCAGAATCAAAGAATCAGAAATAGGAGTAAGAATGGAAGAATAAATAAGAAGAATAAAAGAGTCGGAAATAAGAAGAAGAAGAATAAAATAATATATAAGAATCGAAGAATAAAAGAAAATAAGAATAAAGAATAAGAAATAAGAAATAATAAGAAATAAATAATAAGATTAATAAGATTAAAAGAAGAATAACAGAATAAAGAATAAATCAGAATCGGAATAAATCAGAATAAAAAGAATAAGAAGGAATAAATAAAAATAAGAAGAAAATAATAAATAAGAAGAAGAAGAAGAAAAGAAGAAATAAAAATAAGAAGAAAATAATAAATAAGAAAAGAAGAAGAAGAAGAAAAGAAGAAATAAAAATAAGAATAAAATAATAAATAAGAAGAAAATAAGAAGAAGAAAAGAAGAAATAAAAATAAGAAGAAAATAATAAATAAGAAAATAAGAATAAGAAGAAAAGAAGAAATAAAAATAAGAAGAAAATAATAAATAAGAAGAAAATAAGAATAAGAAGAAAAGAAGAAATAAAAATAAGAATAAAAGAATAAATAAGAAGAAAATAAGAAGAAGAAGAAAAGAAGAAATAAAAATAAGAAGAAAATAATAAATAAGAAGAAAATAAGAAGAAGAAAAGAAGAAATAAAAAGAAGAATAAAATAATAAATAAGAAGAAAAGAAGAAGAAGAAGAAAAGAAGAAATAAAAATAAGAATAAAATAAGAATAAGAAGAAAAGAAGAAATGATAAATAAGAATAAAAGAATCAGAAACAATAATAAGAATAAAATAATATAGAAGAATCAAAGAAAAAAAAAATAAGAATAAAGAATAAATAAGAAGAATAAAATTAAAAGAAGAATAAGAATAAAGAAGAAATCAGAATCAGAATCAATAATAAGAATAAATAAGAAGAAGAAGAAGAAGAAGAAAAGAAGAAATAATAATAAAATAAGAATAAGAATAAATGATAAATCAGAATCAAAGAATCGGAAAGAATAAAAATAAAAGGATAAATCAGAATCAAAGAATCAGAAATAGGAGTAAGAATGGAAGAATAAATAAGAAGAATGAAAGAATCGGAAAGAAGAAGAAGAATAAAATAATATATAAGAATCGAAGAATAAAAGAAAATACTAAGAATAAATAATAAATAATAAGAAATAAATAAGAATAAATAATAAATAAGAAGAATAAGATTAAAAGAGTAATAAAAAATAAAGAATAAATCAGAATAAATCAGAATAAAAAGAGTAAGAATAAGAAGAACAAATAAGAATAAAAAGAAGAAGAAGAAGAAGAAAAGAATAAGAATAAATAAGAATAAGAAGAAAAGAATAAATAAGAATAAAATAATAATAAGAAGAAGAATAAAAGAATAAATGATAAATCAGAATAAAAGAATCGGAAAGAATAAAAATAAAAGGATAAATAAATCAGAATCAAAGAATCAGAAATAGGAGTAAGAATGGAAGAATAAATAAGAAGAATGAAAGAATCGGAAAGAAGAAGAAGAATAAAATAATATATAAGAATTGAAGAATAAAAGAAAAGAATAAGAATAAGATTAAAAGAAAAAGAAAAGAGTAAAGAATAAATCAGAGTCAGAATAAATAAGAATAAAAAGAGTAAGAATAAGAAGAAAAGAATAAATAAGAATAAAAAGAGTAAGAATAAGAAAAGAATAAGAATAAAATAAGAATAAGAAGAAAAGAATTACGAATAAAATAAGAAAAAGAAGAAAATAAAATATTAGGAAGAAGAAAAGAATAAATAAGAATAAGAAGAGAAGAATAAATAAGAAGAAGAAAAGAATAAATTCTAAAAAGAATAAGAATAAATAAGAATAAAATAAGAAGAATAAAAGAATAAAGAAGAAGAAGAAGAAAAGAATAAATAAGAATAAAATAAGAAGAAAAGAATAAAATAAGAAGAATAAAAGAATAAATAAGAAGAAGAATAAAAGAATAAATAAGAATAAAATAAGAAGAAGAAAAGAAGAAGAAAAGAATAAAATCAGAAGAAAAGAAGAAGAAAAGAATAAATCAGAATAAAAGAAGAAGAAAAGAATAAAGAAGAATAAAAGAAAAAAATAAAAGAATAAATAAGAATAAAATAAGAAGAAAAGAAGAAAATAAGAAGAATAAAAGAATAAATAAGAAGAAGAATAAAAGAATAAATAAGAATAAAATAAGAAGAAGAAAAGAAGAAGAAAAGAATAAAATCAGAAGAAAAGAATAAATAAGAATAAAAGAAGAAGAAAAGAATAAAATAAGAAGAATAAAAGAATAAATAAGAAAATCAGAAAAAGAAAAGAATAAATCAGAATAAAATCAGAAGAAGAAAAGAATAAATCAGAAGAAAAGAAGAAGAAAAGAAGAATAAAAGGATAAAATCAGAAGAAGAAGAAAAGAACAAATCAGAATAAAATCAGAAGAAGAAAAGAATAAAGAAGAAGAAGAATAAATCAGAATAAAAGAAGAATAAAAGAATAAAGAAGAATAAAAGAAGAAGAAAAGAAGAAATAAGAAGAAGAATAAAAGAATAAATCAGAATAAAATCAGAAGAAGAAAAGAAGAAAAGAATAAAATCAGAAGAAGAAAAGAACAAATCAGAATAAAATCAGAATAATAAAAGAATAAATCAGAATAAAATCAGAAGAATAAAAGAATAAATAAGAAGAAGAATAAAAGAATAAATCAGAATAAAATCAGAAGAAGAAAAGAAGAAAAGAATAAAATCAGAAGAAGAAAAGAACAAATCAGAATAAAATCAGAATAATAAAAGAATAAATCAGAATAAAATCAGAAGAATAAAAGAATAAATAAGAAGAAGAATAAAAGAATAAATAAGAATAAAATAAGAAGAAGAAAATAAGAAGAAATCAGAAGAAGAAAAGAAGAAGAAAAGAAGAAGAAGAAAAGAAGAAAAGAAGAAGAAGAAAAGGCACAAAGCCGACTTCAGACCCACAAATAACAGAGAGACTTACCAGGAGTTTGGAAAGCTGGAAAGAGAGAGGGAAAGAAGAAAAGAAGAGAGAGAGATCAGGATCCGGTGCTCGGGATCCGGTGCCTGTCAACCCGGTGGGCGGGGGAGAGAAAAACGGAGGCCGCTTTCCCGGTTGGCCGGGAGCGGGGAGGGATCCGGCGGGGGAGGGATCTGGCGGGAGAAGGATCTGGTGGGGGGATCCGGCAGGAGAGGGATCTGACAGGAGAGGGATCTGGCAGGAGAGTGATGCGGCAGGAAAGGGATCTGGTGGGATGGGGAGGAACGGAGGCCGCTTTCTGGTCGGCCGGGAGCGGGGAGGGATCCGGCAGGAGAGGGATCTGGCGGGAAAGGGATCTGCTGGGATGGGGAGGAACGGAGCCCGCTTTCTGGTTGGCCGGGAGCGGGGAGGGATCCGGCAGGAGAGGGATCTGGCGGGAAAGGGATCTGCTGGGATGGGGAGGAACGGAGCCCGCTTTCTGGTTGGCCGGGAGCGGGGAGGGATCCGGGGGAGAGTGATGCGGCAGGGAAGGGATCTGGCAGGAGAGGGATCCGGCGGGAGAGGGAACCAGTGGCAACGGGGAGAAACGGAGTGCGTTTTCTGGTTGGCCGGAAGCGGAGAGGGATCCGGTGGGAGAGGGATCCGGCGGGGGAGGGATCTGGCAGGAGAGTGATGTGGCAGGAAAGGGATCTGGTGGAATGGGGAGGAACGGAGCCCGCTTTCTGGTCGGCCGGGAGCGGGAAGGGATCCAGCAGGAGAGGGATCTGGTGGGAGAGGGATCTGCTGGAATGGGGAGAAATGGAGCCTGCTTTCTGGTTGGCCGGGAGCGGGAAGGGATCCAGCAGGAGAGGGATCTGGCGGGAAAGGGATCTGCTGGAATGGGGAGAAATGGAGCCCGCTTTCTGGTTGGCTGGGAGCGGGGAGGGATCCGGGGAGGGATCCGGCAGGAAAGGGATCTGGTGGGAAAGGGATCCGGTGGGAACGGGGAGAAACAGAGCCCGCTTTCTGGTTGGCTGGGAGCGGAGAGGGATCCGGGGGTAGAGTGATGTGGCAGATAAGGGATCTGGCAGGAGAGGGATCTGGCGGGAGAGGGAACCAGTGGCAACGGGGAGAAACGGAGCGCGTTTTCTGGTTGGCCGGGAGCGGAGAGGGATCCGGGGAGAGTGATGCGGCAGGGAAGGGATCTGGCAGGAGAGGGATCTGGCGGGAAAGGGATCTGGTGGGATGGGGAGGAACGGAGCCCGCTTTCTGGTCGGCCAGGAGCGGGGAGGGATCCAGCAGGAGAGGGATCTGGCGGGAAAGGGATCTGCTGGGACGGGGAGGAACGGAGCCCGCTTTCTGGTTGGCTGGGAGCGGGGAGGGATCCGGGGAGTGATCTGGCAGGAAAGGGATCTGGCGGGAAAGGGATCCGGTGGGAACGGGGAGAAGCACAGCCCGCTTTCTGGTTGGCTGGGAGCGGAGAGGGATCCGGGGGAGAGTGGTGCGGCAGGAAAGGGATCTGGCAGGAGAGGGATCTGGCGGGAGAGGGAACCAGTGGCAACGGGGAGAAACGGAGCACGTTTTCTGGTTGGCCGGAAGCGGAGAGGGATCCGGCAGGAGAGGGATCCGGTGGGGAAGGGATCTGGTGGGAGAGGGATCCGGTAGGATCCGGGGAGTGATGCAGCAGGAAAGGGATCCGGTGGGAACGGGGAGAAACGGAGCCCACTTTCTGGTTGGCCGGGAGGAGGAAGGGATTCGGCGGGGGAGAGTGATGCGGTGGGAAAGGGATCTGGCTGGAAAGGGATCTGGTGGAATGGGGAGAAAAACGGAGGCTGCTTTCTGGTTGGCCGGGAGCAGAGAGGGATCTGGCGGGAGAAGGATCCGGCGGGAAGGGATCTGGCAGGAGAGGGATGCGGCGGGGGAGGGATGCAGCAGGAGATGGATCCCGGGGAATTCCCTTAGGGGAGTTGGGATCAGGCTGCCTGGTGGATCCCGGCGGATCGGCCGGCAGATCTCCCCACGGCAGCTGGTTCTCTGCCCTCTGGGCCAATCCGTGTGGGTCACACAAGGGAGGAGAGAGCAGGGAGATCGGGTCCTGAGGGATCCAGTTCCGTGGCATCTGGTCCTGGGGATCCAGTACTGGGGATTCTGGTCCAGAGGGATCTGGTCCCGAAGGATTCGGTCCCGGGGATTGTGGTCCCGGGGATCTGATCCCGAAGGATCCGGTCCCGGGGATGCGGTCTGGAAGAATCCAGTCCAGGGGAATCTGGTCCAGTGGGATCTGGTCCAAAAGGATCTGGTCCAGGGATATCCGGTCTTCACATTAACATTATTATTATTATTTGATTATTAGGATCTCCCACCTGGATGTTGGTCGGATCCTTGTAGGATTCTCATCATCCTAATAATCCTCTAATAATCCTCTAATAATCTAACAATAATCCAACATACAAGCATCTAATCATCCTAATATTCGTCTAATAATGATCTAATAATCCCTCCTTCTCAGGATCCCTCACCTGGATGTTGGTGGGATCCTTGTAGGATTCTCATCATCCTAATAATCCCCTAATAATCCTCTAATAATCCTCTAATAATCCCCTAATAATCCTCTAATAATCTAACAATATTCTAACATACAACTATCTAATCATCCTAATATTGGTCTAATAATGATCTAATAATCCCTCATTCTTAGGATCCCACACCTGGATGTTGCTGGGATCCTTGTTTTATTCATCATCCTAATAATCCTCTAATAATCTAACAATATTCCAACATACAAGCATCTAATCATCCTAATATTGGTCTAATAATGATCTAATAATCCCTCCTTCTCAGGATCCCTCACCTGGATGTTGGTGGGATCCTTGTAGGATTCTATTCATCCTAATAATCCCCTAATAATCCTAATAATCATCTAATAATCTAACAATAACCTAACATAACCGCCTAATAACCCTCTAATAATCCCTCCTTATTGGATCCTGTTCTCCATGTGATCACCTGGATGGTCGGATCCTTGTAGGATTCTCATCATTTTAATAATCCTCTAATAATCCCCTAATAATCTAACAATATTCCAACATACAACCATCTAATCATCCTGATATTCATCTAATAATCCTAATAATCATCTAATAATCTAACAATAACCTAACCTATAACAATCTAATCATCCTAATAATCCTCTAATAATCATCTAATAATCCTCTAATAATCCCTCCTTCTTAGAATCTCTCACCTGGATCATCTAATAATTATCTAATAATCTAAGAATAACCTCACATAACAGCCTAATAACCCTCTAATAATCCCTCCTTATTGGATCCTGTTCTCCATGTGATCACCTGGATGTTGGTGGGGTCCTTGTAGGATTCTAATCCTCCTAATAATCATCTAATAGTCATCTAATAATCCTCTAATAATCTAACAATAACCTCACATACAACCATCTCATCATCCTATTAATGGTCTAATAACCCTCTAATAATCCCTAATTATTGGATCCTGTGATCACCTGGATGTTGGTGGGATCCTTGTAGGATTTTAATCCTCCTAATAATCATCTAATAATCATCTAATAATCCAACAATAACCTCACATAACGGCCTAATAAACCTCTAATAATCCCTCCTTATTGGATCCGGTTCCTATTGGATCCTAATAACCCTCCAATAATCCCTCCTTATTGGATCCTGTTCCTATTGGATCCTAATAACCCTCCAATAATCCCTCCTTATTGGATCCTGTTCCTATTGGATCCTAATAACCCTCCAATAATCCCTCCTTATTGGATCCTGTTCCTATTGGATCCTAATAACCCTCCAATAATCCCTCCTTATTGGATCCTGTTCCTATTGGATCCTAATAACCCTCCAATAATCCCTCCTTATTGGATCCTGTTCCTATTGGATCCTAATAACCCTCCAATAATCCCTCCTTATTGGATCCTGTTCCTATTGGATCCTAATAACCCTCCAATAATCCCTCCTTATTGGATCCTGTTCCTATTGGATCCTAATAACCCTCCAATAATCCCTCCTTATTGGATCCTGTTCCTATTGGATCCTAATAACCCTCCAATAATCCCTCCTTATTGGATCCCGTTCCTATTGGATCCTAATAACCCTCCAATAATCCCTCCTTATTGGATCCCGTTCCTACTGGATCCTAATAACCCTCCAATAATCCCTCCTTATTGGATCCCGTTCCTACTGGATCCTAATAACCCTCCAATAATCCCTCCTTATTGGATCCCGTTCCTATTGGATCCTAATAACCCTCCAATAATCCCTCCTTATTGGATCCCGTTCCTATTGGATCCTAATAACCCTCTAATAATCCCTCCTTATTGGATCCCGTTCCTATTGGATCCTAATAACCCTCCAATAATCCCTCCTTATTGGATCCTGTTCCTATTGGATCCTAATAACCCTCCAATAATCCCTCCTTATTGGATCCTGTTCCTATTGGATCCTAATAACCCTCCAATAATCCCTCCTTATTGGATCCTGTTCCTATTGGATCCTAATAACCCTCCAATAATCCCTCCTTATTGGATCCTGTTCCTATTGGATCCTAATAACCCTCCAATAATCCCTCCTTATTGGATCCTGTTCCTATTGGATCCTAATAACCCTCCAATAATCCCTCCTTATTGGATCCTGTTCCTATTGGATCCTAATAACCCTCCAATAATCCCTCCTTATTGGATCCTGTTCCTATTGGATCCTAATAACCCTCCAATAATCCCTCCTTATTGGATCCTGTTCCTATTGGATCCTAATAACCCTCCAATAATCCCTCCTTATTGGATCCTGTTCCTATTGGATCCTAATAACCCTCCAATAATCCCTCCTTATTGGATCCTGTTCCTATTGGATCCTAATAACCCTCCAATAATCCCTCCTTATTGGATCCTGTTCCTATTGGATCCTAATAACCCTCCAATAATCCCTCCTTATTGGATCCTGTTCCTATTGGATCCTAATAACCCTCCAATAATCCCTCCTTATTGGATCCTGTTCCTATTGGATCCTAATAACCCTCCAATAATCCCTCCTTATTGGATCCTGTTCCTATTGGATCCTAATAACCCTCCAATAATCCCTCCTTATTGGATCCTGTTCCTATTGGATCCTAATAACCCTCCAATAATCCCTCCTTATTGGATCCTGTTCCTATTGGATCCTAATAACCCTCCAATAATCCCTCCTTATTGGATCCTGTTCCTACTGGATCCTAATAACCCTCCAATAATCCCTCCTTATTGGATCCTGTTCCTACTGGATCCTAATAACCCTCCAATAATCCCTCCTTATTGGATCCTGTTCCTACTGGATCCTAATAACCCTCCAATAATCCCTCCTTATTGGATCCTGTTCCTATTGGATCCTAATAACCCTCCAATAATCCCTCCTTATTGGATCCTGTTCCTATTGGATCCTAATAACCCTCCAATAATCCCTCCTTATTGGATCCTGTTCCTATTGGATCCTAATAACCCTCCAATAATCCCTCCTTATTGGATCCTGTTCCTATTGGATCCTAATAACCCTCCAATAATCCCTCCTTATTGGATCCTGTTCCTATTGGATCCTAATAACCCTCTAATAACCCCCCCTTATTGGATCCCGTTCCTATTGGATCCTAATAACCCTCCAATAATCCCTCCTTATTGGATCCCGTTCCTATTGGATCCTAATAACCCTCCAATAATGCCTCCTTATTGGATCCTGTTCCTATTGGATCCTAATAACCCTCCAATAATCCCTCCTTATTGGATCCTGTTCCTATTGGATCCTAATAACTCTCCAATAATCCCTCCTTATTGGATCCCGTTCCTATTGGATCCTAATAACCCTCCAATAATCCCTCCTTATTGGATCCCGTTCCTATTGGATCCTAATAACCCTCCAATAATCCCTCCTTATTGGATCCCGTTCCTATTGGATCCTAATAACCCTCCAATAATCCCTCCTTATTGGATCCCGTTCCTATTGGATCCTAATAACCCTCCAATAATCCCTCCTTATTGGATCCTGTTCCTATTGGATCCTAATAACCCTCCAATAATCCCTCCTTATTGGATCCTGTGATCACCTGGATGTTGGTGGGATCCTTGTAGGATTCTAATCCTCCTAATAATCATCTAATAATCATCTAATAATCCAACAATAACCTCACATAACGGCCTAATAACCCTCTAATAATCCCTCCTTATTGGATCCTATTTTCCATGTGATCACCTGGATGTTGGTGGGATCCTTGCAGGATTCTAATCATCCTAATAATCATCTAATAATCCTAATAACGATCCTAATAATCATCTAATAATCATCTAATAATCTAAGAATAACCTCACATAACGGCCTAATAACCCTCTAATAATCCCTCCTTACTGGATCCTGTTCTCCATGTGATCACCTGGGTGTCGGTGGGATCCTTGCAGGATTCTAATCATCCTAATAATCATCTAATAATCCTAATAATCATCTAATAATCCAACATAACCTCACATAACGGCCTAATAATCCCTCCTTATTGGATCCTGTTCCTATTGGATCCTAATAACCCTCTAATAACCCCCCCTTATTGGATCCTGTGATCACCTGGATGTTGGTGGGGTCCTTGTAGGACTCGTCGCTGGCCGTCTGCAGCTTCTCGCTGATCCAGGCCTCGATCTCGTCGACGTCGCGGCTGAACTGCTGGAGGGTCTGGGATTCGCCCAGCTTGGAGCGCTTCTCGATCATCTGGGCTTTCAGGCGGCGCCACCTGGGGGGCAGGAATAATAAATTAATAATAATGATAATAATAATAATAATTAGAATAATAGTATGAAATATATCTTAGCCTTCGAGAAAAGCTATGCCCAGTGCTAATAATAATTAATAATAATGTATCTAATATTCTAGGGTTAAAGTTATGTTGTTTTAAGTCCACAAAGATCCCACCGACATCCAGGTGATCACAGGATCCAATAAGGAGGGATTATTAGAGGGTTATTAGGCCGTTATGTGAGGTTATTGTTGGATTATGAGATGATTAACCTGGGGACGGGAAGAATAATAACTATTATTATTATTATTATTATTATTATTATTATTATTATTATTATTATTAAGCCCAGCTTCTCGATCACCTGGGCCTTCAGGCGGTGACACCCGGGGGGCGGGAAGAATAATTAATAATAATAATAATAATAATAATAATAATAATAATATAAGAATATATAATAAATAGAATAATATTACTACTGCTACTAATAATGTATTTTTATTATATTAAATATAACAAGAATAACAATAATAATAATAGTAATATAAATACAATAATAACAGTAATAACATTATTATTATTAGTATTAATACTACTAAAACATAATAAGAATATATAATAAATATAATAATATTACTACTCAGATAATAATATTGTATTTTTATTATAATAAAAATAATAAGGCAAATTATCATGGGAACGGAAGCCCGTTATTATTAACTACTATTAATGTTCAGTTGTTAGTATTATTATTATTATTATTATTATTATTATTATTATTATTATTCTATTACTTTTACTACTATTATTATTAATATTCTGTAGGGAGCACCTCACAGTTGCTGGGAAAGCCCAGCCAGTTGGGTGGGGTATAAATTACAAAATATTCTATATTATTTATTTGTTCATGATTACAAATTAATAAATATATAAAAAGATTGATAATCGTTTTTTTATGATTATTATTCTTTTCTATCCTATTCTTCTATTAATTTATGATTATATTTTTATAAATATTTTATATTTTATGATTATAATTTATACATTATGATTATAAATTAATATGGAAAAATATTGATAATCATTTATTTTTCTATTCTTCTATGAATTTATGATGATAAATTAATTAATAAAGAAAAATATTCAGAATATTCATTTACTATTCTTTAATTGAAACTTAAAATTCCATTTAGGGCACTCTCCTATTCTTCAATTCATTTATGATTATAAATTAAGGATTAATTTAATTTATGATTATAAATTCATATAGAAAAATATTGATAATCATTTATTTTTCTATTCTTCTATGAATTTATGATGATAAATTAATTAACAAAGGAAAATATTCATCATAATCATTTACTATTCTTTAATTGAAACTTAAAAGAAATAAAATTCCATTTAGGGCACCCTGAAAGCCTTCGCCCAGATCTCTTGCAAGCATTCCAACCCAGAGACAAAAATCAATTTTTTCCACTGACCTGTCCAAAACTTCGTTACGGCGATTGGCGACGACTCCTTTGGCGTAGTGATCGGCCGAAATCAGCTGTTCGGCGAAGGATTGCAGAGCCGCAATTTTTTCCTCCTGGACGGAAAAAGGAAGAAAGAGAGAAAGAAAAATTCAGATTAAGAGGAAATTAAAATTAAAATTCAGATTAAATCACCCGGAAGAAAGGGAAATTCGGGGCGATTAAGTTAAATTAATTGAATTAAACTAAATTAAACTAAATTTCCCGCGAGTGGACCAGAAACGAGTCCAATAAATAGAATAGAATAGAACAGAATAATAAAATAAAATAAAACAAAAAGCTCGGGAGCAGACCAGAAACAAGTCCAATAAAATAAAATAAAATAAAATAAAAGAATAGAATAGAGTAATAAAATAAAATAAATAAAATAAAAAATAGACTAGACTAGAATAGAATAGAATAAAAAATAAAATAAAATAATAAAATTAAATTAAATTTAAAAACATAATAGAATAAAATAGAATAAAGACATAAAATAATAAATAGAATAGAATAGTAAAAAAAAATAAAAAATAGAATAGAATAGAATAAAAAATAAAATAAAATAAAATAAAAGAATAGAATAGAATAGAATAGAATGAAATGAAATATAAAATGAAAAAATAGAATAAAAAAAAAGAAATAGAATAGAATAGAATTGATTAGAATAAAATAAAATAAAATCTAAAAATAGAATAGAATTAAAGAAAAAATAGAATAGAATAAAATAGAAAATAAAATAAAAAATAGAATAGAATAAAATAGAAAATAAAATAAAAAATAGAATAGAATAGAATAAAAAATAGAACAGAATAGAATAGAAAACAAAATAAAATAAAAAATAGAATAGAATAGAATAAAGAAAAAATAGAATAGAATAGAAAATAAAATAAAAAATAGAATAGAATAGTATAAAAAATAGAATAGAATAAAAAATAAAATAAAATAAAATAGAATAAAAGAATAGAATAGAATAGAATGAAATGAAATATAAAATGAAAAAATAGAATAAAATAAAAAATAAGATATAGAATAAAATAAAATTGATTAGAATAAAATAAAATAAAATAAAATCTAAAAATAGAATAGAATAGAATAAAGAAAAAATAGAATAGAATAGAATAAATAAAAAATAAAATAGAATAAAATATAGAATAGAATAGAATAAATAAAAAATAGAATAGAATAGAAAATAAAATAAAAGAAAAAATAGAATAGAATAAAATAAAATAGAAAATAAAATAAAATAAAATATAGAATAGAATAAATAAAAAATAGAATAGAATAGAAAACAAAATAAAATAAAAAATAGAATAGAATAGAATAGAAAACAAAATAAAAATAGAATAGAATAAAATAAAATATAGAATAGAATAGAATAGAAAACAAAATAAAAAATAGAATAGAATAGAATAAAAAATAGAATAGAATAGAATAGAATAGAAAATAAAATAAAAAATAGAATAGAATAGAATAAAGAAAAAAATAGAATAGAATAGAATAGAATAGAAAATAGAATAGAAAATAAAATAAAATAAAATATAGAATAGAATAGAATAAATAAAAAATAGAATAGAAATAATAAAATAAAATAAAAAATAGAATAGAATAGGGGAAAAAATAGAAGAGAAAACAAAATAAAATAAAAATTAGAATAGAATAGAATAGAAAAAATAAAAAATAGAATAGAATAGAAAATAAAATAAAAAATAGAATAGAATAAATAAAAAATAGAATAGAAAACAAAATAAAATAAAAAATAGAATAGAATAGGAAAAAAAATAGAATAGAATAGAAAATAAAATAAAATAAAAAATAGAATAGAATAAATAAAAAATAGAATAGAATAGAATAGAATAGAAAATAAAAAATAGAACAGAATAAATAAAATATAGAATAGAAAACAAAATAAAATAAAAAATAGAATAGAATAGGAAAAAAAATAGAATAGAAAACAAAATAAAATAAAAATTAGAATAGAATAGAATAAATAAAAAATAGAATAGAATAGAAAACAAAATAAAATAAAAATTAGAATAGAATAGAAAAAATAAAAAATAGAATAGAATAGAATAGAATAGAAAATAAAAAATAGAATAGAATAAATAAAAAATAGAATAGAATAGAATAGAACATAAAATAAAAAATAGAATAGAATAAATAAAATATAGAATAGAAAATAAAATAAAATAAAAAATAGAATAGAATAAATAAAAAATAGAATAGAAAACAAAATAAAATAAAGAGTAGAATAGAATAGAATAAATAAAAAATAGAAGAGAAGAGAAAACAAAATAAAATAAAAAATAGAATAGAATAGGGGGAAAAAGAGAAGAGAAAACAAAATAAAAGAAAAAATAGAATAGAATAAGAAAAGAAAAAGCCGATCCCAAGAAACGAGTCCCCTAATTCAAATAAATCAAAATCAAGATAGAATGGAAATCCGCCGGCCGCCTCACCTGGACGTTGATGGCCTTGTCGAAATCCTCGTGTTTTTTGATCAGCGCTTCCACGCTGTCCAGCGAATCGCCTTTGTCCTCCGTGTTGAGGAAAGCCTCCCGGGCCGCCATCCAGTTCTCCGCCTGCTCGCAGTCCCGGTGGAAGAGCTGTGGGGCAGAGGTTAGGGGTCAGGGGGTGGAGCTCGACCCCTGGACTCAGCCCCCTGACCCATGGAAGAAGGGGACTTCCTGTCTGCACAGGAAATGGGGTCCGGGTAGCGCCCTCCAGTTCTCTGCCTGCTCACAGTACCGGTGGAAGAGCTGTGGGGCAGAGGTTAGGGGTCAGGGGGTGGAGCTCGACCCCTGGACTCAGTCCCCTGACCCATGGAAGAAGGGGACTTCCTGTCTGCACAGGAAATGGGGTCCGGGTAGCGCCCTCCAGTTCTCTGCCTGCTCACAGTACCGGTGGAAGAGCTGTGGGGCAGGTTAGGGGTCAGGGGGTGGAGCTCGACCCCTGGACTCAGTCCCCTGACCCATGGAAGAAGGGGACTTCCTGTCTGCACAGGAAATGGGGTCCGGGTAGCGCCCTCCAGTTCTCTGCCTGCTCACAGTACCGGTGGAAGAGCTGTGGGGCAGGTTAGGGGTCAGGGGGTGGAGCTCGACCCCTGGACTCCGCCCCCTGACCCATGGAAGAAGGGGACTTCCTGTCTGCACAGGAAATGGGGTCCGGGTAGCGCCCTCTAGTTCTCCGCCTGCTCGCAGTCCCGGTGGAAGAGCTGTGGGGCAGAGGTGAGGGGTCAGGGGGTGAGGGGGCGGAGCTGGACCCATAGAACTCCGCCCTCCGCCCCATAGAACTCCGCCCTGTGACCCACAGAAGCCCAGGACATAGCCGCTCCCCGTGTCGGCCAAGGAGGTCTTCCAGAAGAGCTGTGGGGCAGGTGGGGGGCACATGGGGGTCAGGGGGTGAACTCCACCCTCGGACCCACAGAACTCCACCTGCGGACCCACAGAAGCCCTTGCGGGCCGCCACCCACTTCTCCGCCTGCTCACAGTCCCGGTGGAAGAGCTGTGGGGCAGAGGTTAGGGGTTGGGGGTGAGGGGGCAGAGCTAGGCCAGATAAATCCGCCCTCCGCCCCATAGAACTCCGCCCTGTGACCCACAGAAGCCCAGGACATAGCCGCTCCCCGTGTCGGCCAAGGAGGTCTTCCAGAAGAGCTGTGGGGCAGGTGGGGGGCACATGGGGGTCAGGCTGAGGGGGTGAACTCCACCCTCGGACCCACAGAAGCCCTCCCGGGCCGCCATCCAGTTCTCCGCCTGCTCGGAGTCCCGGTGGAAGAGCTGTGGGGCAGAGGTTAGGGGTCAGGGGGTGAGGGGGCGGAGCTGGACCCATAGAACTCTGCCCTCCGCCCCATAGAACTCCGCCCTGTGACCCACAGAAGCCCAGGACATAGCCGCTCCCCGTGTCGGCCAAGGAGGTCTTCCAGAAGAGCTGTGGGGCAGGTGGGGGGCACATGGGGGTCAGGCTGAGGGGGTGAACTCCACCCTCGGACCCACAGAAGCCCTCCCGGGCCGCCATCCAGTTCTCCGCCTGCTCGGAGTCCTGGTGGAAGAGCTGTGGGGCAGAGGTTAGGGGTCAGGGGGTGAGGGGGCGGAGCTGGACCCATAGAACTCTGCCCTCCGCCCCATAGAACTCCGCCCTGTGACCCACAGAAGCCCAGGACATAGCCGCTCCCCGTGTCGGCCAAGGAGGTCTTCCAGAAGAGCTGTGGGGCAGGTGGGGGGCACATGGGGGTCAGGCTGAGGGGGTGAACTCCACCCTCGGACCCACAGAAGCCCTCCCGGGCCGCCATCCAGTTCTCCGCCTGCTCGGAGTCCCGGTGGAAGAGCTGTGGGGCAGGTTAGGCGTCAGGGGGTGGAGCCCTGTGACCCACAGAAGCCCAGGACATAGCCGCTCCCCCTGTCGGCCAACCAGACCCTCCTCTGACCCATAAGTGGGTCTTCCGGTTCCCACGACTTCCCCTCTGCCCCAGAAATGGGGTCCGGTTAGTGGGTTAGGGGGCGCCCCCCATGTCGGCCACGTGGACCCCCCTCTGCCCTCCAATTGTTGAGGAAGGCCTTGCAGGCCGCCATCCAGTTCTCCGCCTGCTCGCAGTCCCGGTGGAAGAGCTGTGGGGCAGAGGTTAGGGGTCAGGGGGTGGAGCTCGACCCCTGGACTCCGCCCCCTGACCCATGGAAGAAGGGGACTTCCTGTCTGCACAGGAAATGGGGTCCGGGTAGCGCCTTCCAGTTCTCCGCCTGCTCACAGTACCGGTGGAAGAGCTGTGGGGCAGGTTAGGGGTCAGGGGGTGGAGCTCAACCCCTGGACTCAGCCCCCTGACCCATGGAAGAAGGGGACTTCCTGTCTGCACAGGAAATGGGGTCCGGGTAGCGCCCTCCAGTTCTCCGCCTGCTCGCAGTCTCGGTGGAAGAGCTGTGGGGCAGAGGTGAGGGGTCAGGGGGTGAGGGGGCGGAGCTGGACCCATAGAACTCTGCCCTCCGCCCCATAGAACTCCGCCCTGTGACCCACAGAAGCCCAGGACATAGCCGCTCCCCGTGTCGGCCAAGGAGGTCTTCCAGAAGAGCTGTGGGGCAGGTGGGGGCACATGGGGGTCAGGCTGAGGGGGTGAACTCCACCCTCGGACCCACAGAAGCCCTCCCGGGCCGCCATCCAGTTCTCCGCCTGCTCGGAGTCCCGGTGGAAGAGCTGTGGGGCAGGTTAGGGGTCAGGGGGTGGAGCCCTGTGACCCACAGAAGCCCAGGACATAGCCGCTCCCCCTGTCGGCCAACCAGACCCTCCTCTGACCCATAAGTGGGTCTTCCGGTTCCCACGACTTCCCCTCTGCCCCAGAAATGGGGTCCGGTTAGTGGGTTAGGGGGCGCCCCCCATGTCGGCCACGTGGACCCCCCTCTGCCCTCCAATTGTTGAGGAAGGCCTTGCAGGCCGCCATCCAGTTCTCCGCCTGCTCGCAGTCCCGGTGGAAGAGCTGTGGGGCAGAGGTTAGGGGTCAGGGGGTGGAGCTCGACCCCTGGACTCCACCCCCTGACCCATGGAAGAAGGGGACTTCCTGTCTGCACAGGAAATGGGGTCCGGGTAGCGCCCTCCAGTTCTCTGCCTGCTCACAGTACCGGTGGAAGAGCTGTGGGGCAGGTTAGGGGTCAGGGGGTGGAGCTCGACCCCTGGACTCCGCCCCCTGACCCATGGAAGAAGGAGACTTCCTGTCTGCACAGGAAATGGGGTTCTGGGTGGTGCCCCCTGAGTAGGATCCCCTTCGGACCCACAAGTGGGTCTTCTGGTGGGGGTCGGGGGTGAGGGGGCAGAGTCGGACCCCCAGACTCTGCCCTGTGACCCACGGAAGCGAGGACTTCCTGTCTGCACAGGAAATGGGGTCCGGATAGCGCCCTCCAGTTCTCTGCCTGCTCACAGTACCGGTGGAAGAGCTGTGGGGCAGAGGTCGGGGGTGAGGGGGCGGAGCTAGGCCCATAGATCTCCGCCCTCCGACCCATGGAAGCGAGGACTTCCTGTCTGCACAGGAAACGGGATCTGGGTAGTGGGTGGAAGAGCTGTGGGGCAGAGGTTAGGAGGCAGGGGTGAGGGGGCGGAGCCGGACCCATAGAACTCCGCCCTGTGACCCATGGAAGAACGGGACTTCCTGTCTGCACAGGAAATGGGGTCCGGGTAGCACCCTCCAGTTCTCTGCCTGCTCACAGTACCGGTGGAAGAGCTGTGGGGCAGGTTAGGGGTCAGGGGGTGGAGCTCAACCCCTGGACTCAGCCCCCTGACCCACGGAAGGAGGGGACTTCCTGTCTGCACAGGAAATGGGGTCCGGGTAGCGCCCTCCAGTTCTCTGCCTGCTCACAGTACCGGTGGAAGAGCTGTGGGGCAGGTTAGGGGTCAGGGGGTGGAGCTCAACCCCTGGACTCAGCCCCCTGACCCACGGAAGGAGGGGACTTCCTGTCTGCACAGGAAATGGGGTCCCGGTAGCGCCCTCCAGTTCTCTGCCTGCTCACAGTACCGGTGGAAGAGCTGTGGGGCAGGTTAGGGGTCAGGGGGTGGAGCTCGACCCCTGGACTCCGCCCCCTGAGCATGGAAGAAGGGGACTTCCTGTCTGCACAGGAAATGGGGTCCAGGGAGCAGGTTGTGGGTTCCGGGTGGAAGAGTTGTGGGGCAGGTGGGGGGCAGAAAGGGGGTGAGGGGGCGGAGCCGGACCCATAGAACTCCGCCCTTTGACCCACGGAAACAGAGGACTTCCTGTCTGCACAGGAAACGGGGTCTCTATCTATCTTAATACTATACTATACTTAATGAATAAATATCTATCTATCTATCTTAATTAATATCTATCTATCCTAATACTATACTATACTGTAATTTAATTAATGAATATCTGTCTTAATATACTATACTATACTATACTAAATGAATATCTATCTATCTATCATCTATCTTAATACTCTAATTTAATTAATGAATAATATCTATCAATTTTAACACTATACTATAATATAATTTAATTAATGAACAAATATCTATCTTAATAGTATACTAGACTAGACTAGACTGTACTGTAATTTAATTTAATTACTGAATATCTATCTATCTATCTTAATACTATACTTTAATTTAATTAATGAATAATATCTATCAATTTTAATACTATAATATACTTTAATTTAATTAATGAACAAATATCTATCTTAATAGTATACTAGACTAGACTAGACTGTACTGTAATTTAATTTAATTAATGAATATCTATCTATCTATCTATCTATCTATCTATCTATCTACTATACTATATTGTAATTTAACTTAATTTAATTAATGAATATCTATCTATCTATCTTAATACTATACTATGCTTTAATTTAATTAATGAATAAATATCTATCTATCTTAATACAATACAATACTATACTATAATTTAATTAATGAATATTTATCTACTATACTATACTATACTATACTATACTATACTATACTTTAATCAATGAATAAATATCTATCTAAATACTATACTATAATTTAATTTAATTTATGAATAAATTATCTATCTATCTATCTTAATACTATACTATAATTTAATTTATGAATAAATTATCTATCTATCTTAATACTATACTATACTATACTTTAATCAATGAATAAATAAATATATATCTTAATACTATACTATAATTTAATTTAATTTATGAATAAATTATCTATCTATCTATCTATCTATCTTAATACTATACTATAATTTAATTTATGAATAAATTATCTATCCATCTATCTTAATACTATACTATACTATACTTTAATCAATGAATAAATATCTATCTAAATACTATACTATAATTTAATTTAATTTATGAATAAATTATCTATCTATCTATCTATCTATCTATCTTAATACTATACTATAATTTAATTTATGAACAAATTATCTATCTATCTATCTAAATACTATACTATACTATACTATAATCAATGAATAAATATGTATCTTAATACTATACTAATTTAATTTAATTTAATTTATGAATAAATTATCTATCTATCTATCTTAATACTATACTATACTATAATTTAATTTATGAATAAATTATCTATCTATCTTAATACTATACTATACTATAATCAATGAATAAATATCTATCTTAATACTATACTATAATTTAATTTAATTTATGAACAAATTATCTATCTATCTATCTATCTTAATACTATACTATTATTTAATTTAATTTAATTTATGAATAAATTATCTATCTATCTATCTATCTATCATCTTAATACTATACTAATTTAATTTAAGTTTATTTATGAATAAATTATCTATCTATCTATCTTAATACTATACTATAATTTAATTTAATTTATGAATAAATTATCTATCTATCTATCTATCTATCATCTTAATACTATACTAATTTCATTTAATTTAAGAATAAATTATCTATCTATCTATCTTAATACTATAATTTAATTTAATTTAATTTATGAATAAATTATCTATCTATCTATCTATCTATCATCTTAATACTATACTAATTTAATTTCATTTAATTTACGAATAAATATACCACATTAATGAAACCCGGAAGCCCAAAGCCCCATTTGCATAGCCCCGCCCCCCGCCCCAGAACCGACCAATCACCTGCAGCTCCAGGCACTGGTCCAGCGTCATCCGGCGCTGGACCCAGGCTTTCTCTAGGTCGGCCCTCTGCTGGTCCAGGACCCCTAACTTCTCCTCGATTTCCGGGCTGGCGTAATATACTATATCCTATGCTATCCATTATATATAGTATACTATGAATTGCATATAGTATATATTAAGATGGATGGATAGATAGATAGATGATAGATAGATAGGTATTCATACATTATAGTATAGTATAGTATAGTATAGTATAGTATAGTATAGTATAGTATAGTATAGTATAGTATTAAGATAGATCGATCGATAGATATTCATTAATTATAGTATAGTATAGTATTAAGATAGATCGATCGATAGATATTAATTAATTAAAGTATAGTATAGTATAGTATAGTATTAAGATAGATCGATTGATAGATATTCATTAATTATAGTATAGTATAGTATAGTATTAAGATAGATCGATCGATAGATATTCATTAATTATAGTATAGTATAGTATTAAGATAGATCGATCGATAGATATTCATTAATTAAAGTATAGTATAGTATAGTATTAAGATAGATCGATCGATAGATATTCATTAATTAAAGTATAGTATAGTATAGTATAGTATTATGATAGATCGATCGATAGATATTCATTAATTATAGTATAGTATAGTATAGTATAGTATAGTATAGTATTAAGATAGATCGATCGATAGATATTCATTAATTAAAGTATAGTATAGTATAGTATTAAGATAGATCGATCGATAGATATTCATTAATTAAAGTATAGTATAGTATAGTATAGTATAGTATAGTATAGTATAGTATTAAGATAGATCGATCGATAGATATTCATTAATTAAAGTATAGTATAGTATAGTATAGTATTAAGATAGATCGATCGATAGATATTCATTAATTAAAGTATAGTATAGTATAGTATAGTATAGTATAGTATAGTATTAAGATCGATCGATAGATATTCATTAATTATAGTATAGTATAGTATAGTATTAAGATAGATCGATCGATAGATATTCATTAATTATAGTATAGTATAGTATAGTATAGTATTAAGATAGATAGATCGATATTCATTAATTAAAGTATAGTATAGTATTAAGATAGATCGATCGATAGATATTCATTAATTATAGTATAGTATAGTATAGTATAGTATAGTATAGTATAGTATAGTATAGTATAGTATAGTATAATGAATATCTATCTATTTTAATACTATACTATACTATATATAATTGATAATATATTATATACAATTTATAGTATAGTGTAGTGTAGTGTAGTATATTATAGTATAGTATAATTAATGAATATCTATCTATTTTAATACTATACTATACTATAAATTGTATATAGTATACTAAATATTATATATTGTATAGCATAGTATAATTAATGAATATATAGTATACTACGTATTGTATATAGTATATTTTAAGATGGATGGATAGATAGATAGATAGATAGGTATTCATACATTAAATTATAGAATATAGTATAGTATAGTATAGTATAGTATAGTATAGTATAGTATAGTATAGTATAGTATTAAGATAGATAGATTAGATAGATAGATATTAATTAAAGTAAATTTAGTATAGTATAGTATAGTATAGTATAGTATAGTATAGTATTAAGATAGATAGATATTCATTAATTAAAGTAAATTTAGTATAGTATAGTATAGTATAGTATAGTATAGATTATGTATAGTATACTATATACAATTTATAGTATAGTATAGTATCATTAATGAATATCTATCTATCTATCTATTTTAATACTATACTATACTTTAATTTAATTAAGGAATATCTATCTTAATACAATACTATAATTAATGAATATCTATCTATCTTAATACTATACTATACTATACTATACTATAATCTAATTAATGAATATCTATCTATCTTACTATACTATACTATACTAATCTAATTAATGAATATCTATCTATCTATCTTAATACTATACTATATTATACTATAATTTATTTTGATTTAATTAATGAATATCTATCTATCAATACTATAGTATACTATACTATACTATAAATTGTATACAGTATACTATAAATTATATATAGTATAGTATAATTAATGAATATCTATCTATTTTAATACTATACTATACTTTAATTTTATTGATGAATAAATATCTATCTTAATACTATACTATAATTAATGAATATCTATCTATCTATCTATCTATCTATCTAAATACTATACGATACTATACTATACTAACTTATTTTAATTAATGAATATCTATCTTAATACTATACTATACTTTAATTTTATTAATGAATAAATATCTATCTTAATACTATACTATAATTAATGAATATCTATCTATCTATCTTAATACTATACTATACTATAATTTAATTTAATTTAATTGAGGAATATCTATTTATATATCTATCTGTCTGTCTTAATACTATACTATAATATACTCTACTATACCTTAATTTAATTCATGAATAAATATCTATCTATCATTTAATTTAATTTACGAATAAATATACCGCCAGCTAATGAAACCCGGAAGCCCCGCCCCCTCCCTGGAACGGACCAATCCTCGATTTCCGGGCTGGCGTAATATCCTATATCCTATATACTATACTATGAATTGTATATAGTATATATTAAGATAGATAGATATCCATACATTAAATTAAAGTATAGTATAGTATATAGTATACTATAAGTATACTATATACTATATATTATACTTTAATTTAATGTATGAATATCTATCTATCTTAATACTATCCTATCCTATCCTATCCTATAAGTAATGAATAAATAAATATCTATCTATCTTTATACTAACTATACTATACTTTAATTAAATTAATGAATAAATAAACAAATATCTATCTTAATACTATACTATAATTTAATGTATGAATATTTATCTTAATACTATACTATACTATACTTTAATCAATGAATAAATATCTATCTATCTTAATACTATACTATAATTTAATTTAATTTATGAATAAATTATCTATCTATCTATCTTAATACTATACTATAATTTAATTTAATTTATGAATAAATTATCTATCTATCTATCTTAATACTATACTATAATTTAATTTAATTTATGAACAAATTATCTATCTATCTATCTTAATACTATACTATAATTCAATTTAATTTATGAACAAATTATCTATCTATCTATCTTAATACTATACTATAATTTAATTTAATTTATGAATAAATTATCTATCTATCTATCTTAATACTATACTATAATTTAATTTAATTTATGAACAAATTATCTATCTATCTATCTTAATACTATACTATAATTTAATTAATGAATATCTATCTATCATCTATCATCTATCTATCTATCTATCTATCTTAATACTATACTAATTTAATTTAATTTAATTTACGAATAAATATACCACATTAATGAAACCCGGAAGCCCGAAGCACCATTTGCATAGCCCCGCCCCCCTCTCCGGAACGGGCCAATCACCTGCAGCTCCAGGCACTGGTCGAGCATCATTCGGCGCTGGACCCAGGCTTTCTCTAGGTCGGCCCTCTGCTGGTCCAGGACCCCTAATTTTTCCTCGATTTCCGGGCTGGCGTAATGGCCGCGGGCCAAGAGGTGCTGGCCAAATTGTTCGAAGGCCTGGAAGGTTCCGGAACGGGCGTCGATTTCGGTGCGGTGCTCCTGGGAGGGGGCAAAGAGAAATTGAATTGAATTAAATTAAATTAAATGTAAAAAAATTAGGGTGCTCCCAGGGGGTAAAGTGAAATTAAATTAAATTAAACTTAATTTTAAATAAAAAAATAAAAAATTAAAATTAAAATTAAAAAAATTACCGTGCTCCTAGGGGGTAAAGTGAAATGAGATTAAAATTGAATTGAATTGAATTTCAAATTAAATTAAAAATTAAAATAAAAATAAAAAATTTAAAATTTAAAATAAATAAATAAATAAATAAATTTATAATATCTCGTAAGCGGACCAGAAATGAGTCCAATAAAATAAAATAAAATAAAATAAAATAAAATAAAATAAAATAAAATAAAATAAAAATATAATATAATATAATATAATAATAATAATAGCTCAGGAGAAGTTTCCCGTGAGTGGACCAGAAATGAGTCCAATAAAATAAAATAAAATAAAATATTATAATAATATAATATAATAGCTCAGGAGAAGTTTTCCGTGAGTGGACCAGAAATGAGTCCAATAAAGTAAAATAAAATAAAATGAAATAAAATAAATAAAATAAAATAAAATAATAATAGCTCAGGAGAAGTTTCCCGTGAGCGGACCAGAAATGAGTCCAATATAATATAATGTAATGAGTCCAATAATATAATATAATATAATATAATATAATATAATATAATATAATATAATATAATATAATATAATATAATAGCTCAGGAGAAGTTTCCTGTGAGCGGACCAGAAATGAGTCCAATAAAAAAATATTTTAAAAAAATATTATAATAATGATATGATATGATATGATATGATATGATATGATATGATATGATATAATATAATATAATATAATATAATATAATATAATATAATATAATATAATATAATATAATATAATATAATATAATATAATTAATAGCTCAGGAGAAGTTTCCAGTGAGCGGACCAGAAATGAGTCAAATAAAATAAAG
>NC_138535.1:5216468-5222111 GCF_964234715.1 Podarcis melisellensis | reverse complement strand
TCAAAATACGTGTTTTTTGGGATTGGGATCGAAAAATGTGGGTTTTTGGGGGATTGAGATCAAAATACGTGTTTTTTGGGATGGGATCGAAAAATGTGGGTTTTTGGGGGGATTGAGATCAAAATACGTGTTTTTTGGGATTGGGATCGAAAATGTGGGTTTTTGGGGGATCGAGATCAAAATACGTGTTTTTTTGGGATTGGGATCGAAAAATGTGGGTTTTTTGAAGGATTGAGATCAAAATACGTGTTTTTTGGGATTGGGATCGAAAAATGTGGGTTTTTGGGGGGATTGAGATCAAAATACGTGTTTTTTGGGATTGGGATCGAAAAATGTGGGTTTTTTGGGGGATTGAGATCAAAATACGTGTTTTTTTGGGGATGGGATCGAAAAATGTGGGTTTTTGGGATTGAGATCGAAAAATGTGGGTTTTTGAAGGATTGAGATCAAATTACGTGTTTTTTGGGGATTGGGATCGAAAAATGTGGGTTTTTGGGGGATTGAGATCAAAATACGTGTTTTGGGGGATTGGGATCGAAAAATGTGGGTTTTTTTGGGGATTGAGATCAAAATACGTGTTTTTTGGGATTGGGATCGAAAAATGTGGGTTTTTGGGGGATTGAGATCAAAATACGTGTTTTGGGGGATTGAGATCGAAAAATGTGGGTTTTTTTGGGGATTGAGATCAAATTACGTGTTTTTTGGGGATGGGATCGAAAAATGTGGGTTTTTGGGATTGAGATCGAAAAATGTGGGTTTTGGGGGGATTGAGATCAAAATACGTGTTTTTTGGGATTGAGATCGAAAAATGTGGGTTTTGGGGGGATTGAGATCAAAATACGTGTTTTTTGGGATTGAGATCGAAAAATGTGGGTTTTGGGGGGATTGAGATCAAAATACGTGTTTTGGGGGATTGAGATCGAAATATCTGGGTTTTTTGGGCATCGAGATCAAAATACGTGTTTTTTTTGGGCTTGGGATCGAAAAATGTGGGTTTTTGGGGGATTGAGAGCAAAATACGTGTTTTTTTTGGGATTGGGATCGAAAAATGTGGGTTTTTGGGATTGAGATCGAAAAATGTGGGTTTTTGAAGGATTGAGATCAAAATACGTGTTTTTTGGGGATTGGGATCGAAAAATGTGGGTTTTTGGGATTGAGATCGAAAAATGTGGGTTTTTTGGGGGATTGAGATCAAAATACATGTTTTTTGGGGATTGGGATCGAAAAATGTGGGTTTTTGGGATTGAGATCGAAAAATGTGGGTTTTTGAAGGATTGAGATCAAAATACGTGTTTTTTGGGATTGGGATCGAAAAATGTGGGTTTTTGGGATTGGGATCGGAAAATGTGTTTTTTTTGGGGGGATTGAGATTAAAATACGTCGTTTTTTCAGGATTGGGATCGGAAAATGTGGGGTTTGGGGACTGGGATCGAAAAATGTGGGTTTTTGGGGGGATTGAGATTAAAATACGTTTTTGGAGGGATTGAGATAGAAAAATGTGGGTTTTGGGGATTGAGATCGAAAAATGTGGGTTTTTGGGGGGATTGAGATCAAAATACGTGTTTTTTGGGGATTGGGATCGAAAAATGTGGGTTTTTGGGATTGAGATCGAAAAATGTGGGTTTTTGAAGGATTGAGATCAAAATACGTGTTTTTTGGGATTGGGATCGAAAAATGTGGGTTTTTGGGATTGGGATCGGAAAATGTGTTTTTTTGGGGGGGATTGAGATTGAAATACGTGGTTTTTTCAGGATTGGGATCGGAAAATGTGGGGTTTGGGGACTGGGATCGAAAAATGTGGGTTTTTGGGGGGATTGAGATTAAAATACGTTTTTGGAGGGATTGAGATCGAAAAATGTGGGTTTTGGGGATTGAGATCGAAAAATGTGGGTTTTTGGGGGGATTGAGATCAAAATACGTGTTTTTTGGGGATTGGGATCGAAAAATGTGGGTTTTTGGGGGGATTGAGAGCAAAATACGTGTTTTTTTTGGGATTGGGATCGAAAAATGTGGGTTTTTGGGATTGGGATTGGAAAATGTGGGTTTTTTGGGGATCAAGATTGAAATATCTGGGTTTTTTGGGATCGAGATCGAAAAATGTGGGTTTTGGGGACTGGGATCGAAAAATGTGGGTTTTTGGGGGGATTGAGATCAAAATACATGTTTTTTGGGATTGGGATCGAAAAATGTGGGGTTTTGGGGGGGATTGAGATCAAAATACGTGTTTTTTTGGGATTGGGATCGAAAAATGTGGGTTTTTGGGATTGAGATCGAAAAATGTGGGTTTTTGAAGGATTGAGATCAAAATATGTGTTTTTTTGGGATTGAGATCGAAAAATGTGGGTTTTTGGGGGGATTGAGATCAAAATACGTGTTTTTTGGGATTGGGATCGAAAAATGTGGGTTTTGGGGGATTGAGATCGAAATACGTGTTTTTTGGGATTGGGATCGAAAAATGTGGGTTTTTGGGATTGAGATCGAAAAATGTGGGTTTTTGGGCGGATTGAGATCAAATTACGTGTTTTTTGGGATTGGGATCGAAAAATGTGGGTTTTGGGGATTGAGATCGAAATACGTGTTTTTTGGGATTGGGATCGAAAAATGTGGGTTTTTGGGATTGAGATCGAAAAATGTGGGTTTTTGGGCGGATTGAGATCAAATTACGTCTTTTTTGGGATTGGGATCGAAAAATGTGGGTTTTTGGGATTGAGATCGAAAAATGTGGGTTTTTGGGCGGATTGAGATCAAATTACGTGTTTTTTTGGGATTGGGATCAAAAAATGTGGGTTTTTGGGGGATTGAGATCAAAATATGTGTTTTTTTGGGATTGGGATCGAAAAATGTGGGTTTTTGGGATTGAGATCGAAAAATGTGGGTTTTTGGGGGGATTCAGATCAAAATACGTGTTTTTTGGGATTGGGATCGAAAAATGTGGTTTTTTGGGGGATTGAGATCAAAATACGTGTTTTGGGGGATTGAGATCGAAAAATGTGGGTTTTTTGGGGATTGAGATCAAATTACGTGTTTTTTTGGGATGGGATCGAAAAATGTGGGTTTTTGGGATTGAGATCGAAAAATGTGGGTTTTGGGGGGATTGAGATCAAAATACGTGTTTTTTGGGATTGAGATCGAAAAATGTGGGTTTTGGGGGGATTGAGATCAAAATACGTGTTTTTTGGGATTGAGATCGAAAAATGTGGGTTTTGGGGGGATTGAGATCAAAATACGTGTTTTGGGGGATTGAGATCGAAAAATGTGGGTTTTTGGGGGGATTGAGAGCAAAATACGTGTTTTTTTGGGATTGGGATCGAAAAATGTGGGTTTTTGGGATTGAGATCGAAAAATGTGGGTTTTTGAAGGATTGAGATCAAAATACGTGTTTTTTGGGATTGAGATCGAAAAATGTGGGTTTTTTGGGCATCGAGATCAAAATACGTGTTTTTTTGGGCTTGGGATCGAAAAATGTGGGTTTTTGGGGGGATTGAGATCAAAATACGTGTTTTTTGGGATTGAGATCGAAAAATGTGGGTTTTTGGGGGGATTGAGAGCAAAATACGTGTTTTTTTGGGATTGGGATCGAAAAATGTGGGTTTTTGGGATTGAGATCGAAAAATGTGGGTTTTTGAAGGATTGAGATCAAAATACGTGTTTTTTGGGGATTGGGATCGAAAAATGTGGGTTTTTGGGATTGAGATCGAAAAATGTGGGTTTTGGGGGGGATTGAGATCAAAATACGTGTTTTTTGGGGATTGGGATCGAAAAATGTGGGTTTTGGGGATTGAGATCGAAAAATGTGGGTTTTTGGGGGGATTGAGATCAAAATACGTGTTTTTTGGGATTGGGATCGAAAAATGTGGGTTTTTGGGATTGAGATCGAAAAATGTGGTTTTTTTTGGGATTGAGATCGAAATATCTGGGTTTTTGGGACTGGAATTGAAAAATGTGGCTTTTTGGGGTTCGAGATAAAAAGACGGGGTTTTTAGGAGGGATTGAGATCAAAATACGTGATTTTTTCGGGATTGGGATTGAAAAATCTGGTTTTGGGGGACAAATTGGGAAATGTGGTTTTTTGGGGATCGAGATCAAAATACGTGTTTTTTCGGGATGGAGATCGAAAAAGGTGGGTTTTTGGGATTGAGATCGAAAAATGTGGGTTTTTGGGGGGATTGAGATCAAAATACGTGTTTTTTTCTGGGATGGGATCGAAAAATGTGGGTTTTTGGGATTGAGATCGAAAAATGTGGGTTTTGGGGGGATTGAGATCAAAATACGTGTTTTTTTGGGATTGAGATCGAAAAATGTGGGTTTTGGGGATTGAGATCGAAAAATGTGGGTTTTTGGGATTGAGATCGAAAAATGTGGGGTTTTTTGGGGATTGAGAGCAAAATACGTGTTTTTTTGGGATTGAGATCGAAAAATGTGGGTTTTTGGGATTGAGATCGAAAAATGTGGGTTTTTGAAGGATTGAGATCAAAATACGTGTTTTTTGGGATTGGGATCGAAAAATGTGGGTTTTTGGGATTGAGATCGAAAAATGTGGGGTTTTGGGGGGATTGAGATCAAAATACGTGTTTTTTGGGATTGGGATCGAAAAATGTGGGTTTTGGGGATTGAGATCGAAAAATGTGGGTTTTTGGGGGGATTGAGATCAAATTACGTGTTTTTTGGGATTGGGATCGAAATATCTGGGTTTTTGGGATTGGGATTGGAAAATGTGGGTTTTTCGGGGATCGAGATTGAAATATCTGGGTTTTTTGGGATTGAGATCAAAAAATGTGGGTTTTTGGGATTGAGATCGAAAAATGCGTTTTTTGGGGATTGAGATCGAAATATCTGGGTTTTTGGGACTGGAATTGGAAAATGTGGCTTTTTGGGGATCGAGATAAAAAGACGGGGCTTTTAGGAGGGATCGAGATCAAAATACGTGATTTTTTCGGGATTGAGATTGAAATATCTGGGTTTTGGGGATTGGGATTGGAAAATGGGGCTTTTTGGGGAATTGAGATCGAAAGACGTGTTTTTTTCGGGATTGAGATGGAAAGACGAGGTTTTATGGGATCAAAAAATGTGGTTTTATGGGATTGAAAAATGTAGTTTTATGGAATAAAAAATGCGGTTTTATGGGATCAAAAAATGTGGTTTTATGGGACCAAAAACGTGGTTTTATGGGATAAAAAACATGGTTTTATGGGATAAAAAACATGGTTTTATGGGATAACAATTGCGGTTTTATGGGATCGAAAAATGCGGTTTTATGGGATTGGGATTGAAAAAGGTGGTTTTATGGGACCGAAAAAGGTGGTTTTATGGGATCGTGGTTTTTTTGGGATCGGGACCGAGGGATCCACCCCGTTTCCGGCGCCGTCAAAGGAGGACTGGATCCGTAGAAGATACTCACCCGCGGCATCATGCCATAGACTTCCTGGAAGAGAGAAGGAGAGGGTTGACTCCTTTTTTGTGAGCGAGAGGATCGAATAATAATAGTAATAATAATAGTAATAGTAGTCATAACAGTAGTAGTAATAATAATAATAAGGATAATAATAATAATAAGGATAAAAATAATAATGCCAGAATACTACTACTACTACTACTACTACTATTACTACTACTACTACTACTACTACTGCCAGAATAGTATTA
>NC_138535.1:5208968-5213968 GCF_964234715.1 Podarcis melisellensis | reverse complement strand
TCCGGGATCCACCGGAATCCACAATGCTCTGGCTCCCTGTCCAGATCCTTCTCGGATCCACCGGCCCTTCGGACAGGATCCGGGAGCCAACAGGGAAAGGGGGACCCTTCTGGCCCCCCAGTCCGGATCCTTCCGGGATCCACAGGCCCTTCGGACACGATCCAGGAGCCAACGGGGACCCGCTCTGGCTCCCCGTCCAGATCCTTCTGGGATCCGCTGGATCGTTGGACACGGTCTGGGAGCCCCCCAGTCCAGATCCTTCCAGGGTCCCCCAGCTCTTCAGACATGATCTGGGAGTCCCCCCAGTCGGGATCCTTCCAGGATCCACTGGCCCTTCGGACAGGATCCGGGAGCCAACGGGGAAACAGGGATCCTCCACTGGCCCTTTGGACATGATCCGGGAGCCAGCGGGGAAAGGGGGACCCTTCCGGCCCCCTAGTATGGATCCTTCCGGAATCCACCGGCCCTTTGGACAGGATCCGGGAACCAACGCTCTGGCTCCCCGTCCAGATCCTTCTAGGATCCACCGGCCCTTCGGACACGATCTGGGAGCCAACGGGGACCCACTCTGGCTCCCCGTCCAGATCCTTTTGGGATCCGCTGGATTGTTGGACATGATCCGGGAGCCCCCCAGTCGGGATCCTTCCGGAATCCACCGGCCCTTTGGACAGGATCCGGGAACCAACGCTCTGGCTCCCTGTCCAGATCCTTCTCGGATCCACCGGCCCTTCAGACACGATCCGGGAGCCAATGGGGACTTGCTCTGGCTCCCCGTCCAGATCCTTCTGGGATCCGCTAGATCGTTGGACACGGTCTGGGAGCCCCCCAGTCCAGATCCCTCCAGGGTCCCCCAGCTCTTCAGACATGATCTGGGAGCCCCCCAGTTTGGATCCTCCCGGAATCCACCGGCCCTTTGGACAGGATCCGGGAACCAATGCTCTGGCTCCCCATCCAGATCCTTCTAGGATCCACCGGCCCTTCGGACACGATCCGGAAGCCAACGGGGAAACAGGGATCCTTCCGGCCCCCAGTCCAGATCCTTCCGAGATCCACCGGCCCTTCGGACACGATCCGGGAGCCAACGGGGACCCACTCTGGCTCCCCGTCCAGATCCTTCTGGGATCCGCTGGATCGTTGGACATGATCCGGGAGCCCCCCAGTCCAGATCCTTCCAGGGTCCCCCAGCTCTTCAGACATGATCGGGAAGCCCCCCAGTCTGCATCCTTCCAGAATCCACCGGCCCTTTGGACAGGATCCGGGAGCCAACGCTCTGGCTCCCCGTCCAGATCCTTCTAGGATCCACCGGCCCTTCGGACACGATCCGGGAGCCAACGGGGAAACTGGGACTCTCCCAGTTGCCTGTCCAGATCCTTCCGGGATCCCCCAGCTCTTTTCTTTCAACACGATCCGGGAGCCAACGGGGAAACAGGGACCCTCCTGGCTCCCCAGTCCGGATCCTTCCAGGATCCTCCGGATCTCCGGGAGCCAATGGGGAAACGGGGACCCTCCCGGCCTGGCCCCCAGTCTGGATCCTTCAGGGATCCACCATCCCTTCGGGCACGGTCCGGGAGTCAACGGGAAAACAGGGACCCTCCCGATGCCCCAGTCCAGATCCTTCCGAGCCAGTGGAGAAATGAGGATCCGCTCCAGCCCCCCAGTCCGGATCCTTTTCAGAATCCGCCGGATCTCCAGGAGCCAACGGGGAAACAGGGACCCTCCTGGCCCCCTGTCCAGATCCTTCCGGGATCCCCCAGCAATTTGGACCCGATCCGGGAGTCAACGGGGAAACAGGCACCTGCTCCGGCTCCCCAATCCGGATCCTTCCTGGATCCACCTGATCTCCGCACACGATCCGGGAGCCAACGGGGAAACAGGGACCCTCCCTACCCCCCAGTCCGTATCCTTCCAGGATCCTCCAGATCTCTAGGAGCCAATGGGGAAGCGGGGACCCTCCTGGCCCCCTGTCCAGGTCCTTCCGGGATCCACGGCCCTTCAGACCCTCCCGGCCCCCCAGTCCAGATCCTTCCGGGATCCACCTGATCTCCGCACACGATCCAAGAGCCAACGGGGAAACGGGGACCCACTCTGGCCCCCAGACATGATCCGGGAGCCAACAGGGAAACAGGGACCCACTCTGGCCCCCAGACATGATCCGGGAGCCAACGGGGAAACAGGGACCCACTCCGGCCCCCCAGACACGATCCGGGAGCCAACGGGGAAACAGGGACCCACTCCGGCCCCCCAGACACGATTCAGGAGCAAACGGGGAAAGTCCAGAACCTTCCGGGATCCACTAGATCTCCGGGATCCACTCGAGCCGGCGCCCAAACCCACCTTCTGGAAGTCGTCAAACTTCTTCTGGAGCACCTCCACCTGCTCCAGATCCGCCCCGACCTCCTCATTGGTCAGGGCCGCCTCCTTCTCGTGGATCCACTGCTGCAATTCGTTGGCTTCCCGGAAGAGGGTGAACTTCTTGCAGCTCTTCTCCAGCATGGACTTCCGCTTCTCGCCCAGCTCCAGGAGGGAGGCGTACCTGGGGGGCAGAGGAGACCCATAAGTGGGGGGCAGAGGGAGGGGAAAGACCCATAAATGGGGGGCAGAGACCCATAAATGGGAGCAGAGACCCAGCATGGACTTCCGCTTCTCGCCCAGCTCCAGGAGGGAGGCGTACCTGGGGGGCAGAGGGGGGGAGAGGAGACCCATAAGTGGGGGGCAGAAGGGGGGAGAGACCCATAAATGGGGGGCAGAGACCCATAAATGGGAGCAGAGACCCATAAATGGGGGGCAGAGACCCATAAATGGGGGGCAGAGGGAGGGAAAGACCCATAAATGGGAGCAGAGACCCAGCATGGACTTCCGCTTCTCGCCCAGTTCCAGGAGGGAGGCGTACCTGGGGGGCAGAGGGGGGGAGAGGAGACCCATAAGTGGGGGGCAGAGGGGGGAGAGACCCATAAATGGGGGGCAGAGGGAGGAGAGAGCCATAAATGGGCAGAGGGAGGGGAAAGACCCATAAGTGGGGGGCAGAGGGGGGGAGAGAAGACCCGTAAATGGGGGGCAGAAGGGGGAGAGACCCATAAATGGGGGGCAGAGGGAGGAGAGACCCATAAATAGGGGGCAGAGGGAGGAGAGACCCATAAATGGGGGGTAGAAGGGGGAAAGACCCATAAATGGGGGGCAGAGACCCATAAATGGGGGGCAGAGGGAGGGGGAAAGACCCATAAATGGGGGGCAGAGGGAGGAGAGACCCATAAATGGGGGGCAGAGGGGGGAGAGTCCTATAAATGGGAGCAGAGACCCAGCATGGACTTCCGCTTCTCGCCCAGCTCCAGGAGGGAGGCGTACCTGGGGGGCAGAGAAGACCCATAAGTGGGGGGCACAGGGAGGGGAGAGACCCATAAATGGGGGCAGAGACCCATAAATGGGGGCAGAGACCCATAAATGGGGGGCAGAGACCCATAAATGGGGGGCAGGGGGGAGAGAGGACCCATAAGTGGGGGGCAGAGAGAGGGGAAAGACCCATAAATGGGGGGCAGAGGAAGGGGAGAGACCCATAAATAGGGGGCAGAGGGAGGAGAGACCCATAAATGGGGGGTAGAAGGGGGGAGAGAGCCATAAAGGGGGGCAGAGAGCCATAAATGGGGGGCAGAGGGGGGCAGAGAGCCATAAATGGGGGGCAGAGGGAGGAGAGACCCATAAATGGGGGGCAGAGGGGGGAGAGACCCATAAATGGGAGCAGAGACCCAGCATGGACTTCCGCTTCTCGCCCAGCTCCAGGAGGGAGGCGTACCTGGGGGGCAGAGAAGACCCATAAGTGGGGGGCACAGGGAGGGGAGAGACCCATAAATGGGGGCAGAGACCCATAAATGGGGGGCAGAGGGAGGGGAAAGACCCATAAATGGGGGACAGAGGAAGGGGAGAGACCCATAAATAGGGGGCAGAGGGAGGAGAGACCCATAAATGGGGGGTAGAAGGGGGGAGAGACCCATAAATGGGGGGCAGAGGGGGGGAGAGACCCATAAATGGGGGCAGAGGGGGGCGAGACCCATAAATGGGAGCAGAGACCCATAAATGGGGGGCAGAGGGAGGGGAGAGACCCATAAATGGGAGCAGAGACCCAGCATGGACTTCCGCTTCTCGCCCAGTTCCAGGAGGGAGGCGTACCTGGGGGGCAGAGGGGGGGGAGAGAAGACCCATAAGTGGGGGGCAGAAGGGGGAGAAACCCATAAATGGGGGGCAGAGGGGGGAGAGACCCATAAATGGGAGCAGAGACCCATAAATGGGGGGCAGAGACCCATAAATGGGGGGCAGAGGGAGGGGAAAGACCCATAAATGGGGGACAGAGGAGAGAGAGCCATAAATGGGGGGCAGAGGGGGGAGAGAAGACCCATACGTGGGGGGCAGAGGGGGGGAGAGAGCCATAAATGGGGGGCAGAGGGGGGCAGAGAGCCGTAAATGGGGGCAGAGGGAGGAGAGACCCATAAATGGGGGGAGAGGGAGGGGAAAGACCCATAAATGGGGGGCAGAGACCCATAAATGGGGGGCAGAGGGAGGGGAAAGGCCCATAAATGGGGGGCAGAGGGGGGAGAGACCCATAAATGGGAGCAGAGACCCATAAATGGGGGCAGAGGGAGGGGGAAAGACCCATAAATGGGGGGCAGAGGGGGGGAGAGACCGATAAATGGGGTAGAGGGGGGGAGAGACCCATAAATGGGGGGCAGAGGAAGGAGAGACCCATAAATGGGGGGCAGAGGGGGGAGAGACCCATAAATGGGGGGAGAGGGAGGGGAAAGACCCATAAGGGGGGCAGAGGGAGGGGAGAGACCCATAAATGGGGGCAGAGACCCATAAATGGGGGGCAGAGGGGGGGAGAGAGCCATAAATGGGGGCAGAGGGGGGAGAGACACACACACATCTATACATGGGGGGCAGGTGGAACAAAAGGGGTCCTACTATAATAATAATAATAATAATAATAATAATAATAATAATAATAATAATAA
>NC_138535.1:5201468-5203968 GCF_964234715.1 Podarcis melisellensis | reverse complement strand
TACTATTAGTAGTAGTAGTAGTAGTAGTAGTAGTATTTTTAGTAGTATTATAATGGCATTATTATTATTATTATTATTATTATTATTATTATTATTATTATTAGTAGTAGTAGTAGTAGTAGTGTCAATATGTTACTATTACTACTATTACTACCACTATTTTATTACTATTCCTATTCTTACTATTCCTATTCTTACTGTTGTTGTTTGATTATTAAATTTTACTACTATTACTATTCTTACTGTTGTTGTTTGATTCTTCCTATTTCATTACTATTACTATTCTTACTGTTCTTCTTTGATTATTACTATTTCATTACTATTACTATTCTTACTATTCCTATTCCTATTGTTACTGTTGTTGTTGTTTGATTATTACTTTCATTACTATTACTATTCTTACTATTACTATTCTTACTGTTGTTGTTGTTTGATTATTACTATTTCATTACTATTACTATTCTTACTATTACTATTCTTACTGTTGTTGATTATTCCTATTTTATTACTATTACTATTCTTACTATTACTATTCTTACTGTTGTTGATTATTCCTATTTTATTACTATTACTATTACTATTACTATTATTCCTATTCTTACTGTTGTTGTTGTTTGATTATTACTGTTTCATTACTATTACTATTCTTACTATTACTATTCTTACTGTTGTTGTTTGATTATTACTATTTCATTACTATTACTATTTTTACTATTACTATTCTTACTGTTGGTTATTACTATTTCATTACTATTACTATTCTTACTGCTGTTGTTTGATTATTACTATTTTCTTACTATTACTATTCTTACTATTACTATTCTTACTGTTGTTGTTTGATTATTACTATTTCATTACTATTACTATTCTTACTATTACTATTCTTACTGTTGTTATTACTATTTTATTACTATTACTATTCTTACTGCTGTTGTTTGATTATTACTATTTCATTACTATTACTATTCTTACTATTACTATTCTTACTGTTGTTGATTATTACTATGTTATTACTATTACTATTCTTAATATTACTATTCTTACTGTTGTTGATTATTACTATTTTATTACTGTTACTATTCTTACTGTTGTTGTTTGATTTTTACTATTTCATTACTATTACTATTCTTACTATTACTATTCTTACTGTTGTTGATTATTACTATTTCATTACTATCACTATTCTTACTATTACTATTCTTACTGTTGTTGTTTGATTATTACTATTTCATTACTATTACTATTCTTACTATTACTATTCTTACTGTTGTTATTGCTATTTTATTACTATTACGATTCTTACTGCTGTTGTTTGATTATTACTATTTCATTACTATTAATATTCTTACTATTACTATTCTTACTGTTGTTGATTATTACTATGTTATTACTATTACTATTCTTAATATTACTATTCTTACCGTTGTTATTACTATTTTATTACTGTTACTATTCTTACTGTTGTTGTTTGATTTTCACTATTTCATTACTATTACTATTCTTACTATTACTATTCTTACTGTTGTTGATTATTACTATTTCATTACTATCACTATTCTTACTATTACTATTCTTACTGTTGTTGTTTGATTATTACTATTTCATTACTATTACTATTCTTACTATTACTATTCTTACTGTTGATTATTACTATTTCATTACTATCACTATTCTTACTATTACTATTCTTACTGTTGTTGTTTGATTATTACTATTTCATTACTATCACTATTCTTACTATTACTATTCTTACTGTTGTTGATTATTACTATTTTATTACTATTACTATTCTTACTATTACTATTCTTACTGTTGTTTTGTTGTTGTTGTTGTTGTTGTTTGATTATTACTATTTCATTACTATTACTATTATTAGTGTTGTTTGATTATTACTATTTCATTACTATTACTATTCTTACTGTTGTTGTTTTATTATTACTATTTCATTACTATTACTATTCTTACTGTTGTTGTTTTATTATTACTATTTCATTACTATTACTATTCTTACTATTGTTGTTTGATTATTACTATTTCATTACCATTACTATTCTTACTATTGTTGTTTGATTATTACTATTTCATTACTAATACTATTCTTACCATTTTATTATTACTATTATTCTTACTATGTTACTATATTATTGTTAGTAGTAGTAGTACTGCTGTTTTATTATCACTGTTACTATTATTATTATTATTATTACTACTACTATCACTATTTTATTATTACTATTTTATTGCTATTACTATTGTTACTGTTTTTGTTTTATTATTAATATTTTACTACATTATTATTATTATTAGTAGTAGTAGTAGTAGTAGTAGTGCCGTTTTATTAATACTATTACTATTCTTACTACTATCACTATTTTATTATTACTAGTATTATTACTATTCTTACTGATTTTGTTTTCTTTACTATTTTATTACTATTACTATTACTACTACATTATTATTATTATTATTATACACTACTACTACTACTACCACCACCACT
>NC_138535.1:5183968-5191468 GCF_964234715.1 Podarcis melisellensis | reverse complement strand
TCAAAAGGTTCTGGACCCCAATGAGGTCCTTGCCTGGAAGGGGGGGGAAGAGATTATTAATAATAATAATAATAATAATAATAATAATAATAATAATAAAGTAATAAAAATAACAACAATAATAATTTTTATTCATACCCCGCCCTCCCCAGCCAAGGTGATAATAATAACAATCGGTGTGGAATAGATCATAAATTTAAATGATATACAAAACAATATATAATACAAAACAATTTAAATAGGATACAAAACAAATCCAATTAAACGCAATTAAACCCTCGCCCAATCACCGACCTCGGTTGGTGGAGGCAGCGATCAAGGAATGAAGGATTTCTTATGAATTAATTAACGAGTTAATTGATTCATTAACGATGAAGGAATCACCGACCTCGGTTGGTGGAGGCGGCGATCAAGGAATGAATGATTTCTTATGAATTAATTAACGAATGAATTGATTAAGGAATCACCGACCTCGGTTGGTGGAGGCGGCGATCAAGGAATGAATGATTTCTTATGAATTAATTAACGAATGAATTGATTAAGGAATCACCGACCTCGGTTGGTGGAGGCGGCGATCAAGGAATGAATGATTTCTTATGAATTAATTAACGAATTAATTGATTAAGGAATCACCGACCTCGGTTGGTGGAGGCGGCGATCAAGGAATGAATGATTTCTTATGAATTCATTAACGAATTAATTGATTAAGGAATCACCGACCTCGGTTGGTGGAGGCGGCGATCAAGGAATGAATGATTTCTTATGAATTCATTAACGAATTAATTGATTCATTAACGATGAAGGAATCACCGACCTCAGTTGGTGGAGGCGGCGATCAAGGAATGAATGATTTCTTATGAATTAATTAACGAATTAATTGATTAAGGAATCACCGACCTCGGTTGGTGGAGGCGGCGATCAAGGAATGAATGATTTCTTATGAATTAATTAACGAATTAATTGATTAAGGAATCACCGACCTCGGTTGGTGGAGGCGGCGATCAAGGAATGAATGATTTCTTATGAATTAATTAACGAATTAATTGATTAAGGAATCACCGACCTCGGTTGGTGGAGGCGGCGATCAAGGAATGAATGATTTCTTATGAATTAATTAACGAATTAATTGATTAAGGAATCACCGACCTCGGTTGGTGGAGACGGCGATCAAGGAATGAATGATTTCTTATGAATTAATTAACGAATGAATTGATTAAGGAATCACCGACCTCGGTTGGTGGAGGCGGCGATCAAGGAATGAATGATTTCTTATGAATTCATTAACGAATTAATTGATTCATTAACGATGAAGGAATCACCGACCTCGGTTGGTGGAGGCGGCGATCAAGGAATGAATGATTTCTTATGAATTAATTAACGAATTAATTGATTAAGGAATCACCGACCTCGGTTGGTGGAGGCGGCGATCAAGGAATGAATGATTTCTTATGAATTCATTAACGAATTAATTGATTAAGGAATCACCGACCTCGGTTGGTGGAGGCGGCGATCAAGGAATGAATGATTTCTTATGAATTAATTAACGAATGAATTGATTCATTAACAATGAAGGAATCACCGACCTCGGTTGGTGGAGGCGGCGATCAAGGAATGAATGATTTCTTATGAATTAATTAACGAATTAATTGATTAAGGAATCACCGACCTCGGTTGGTGGAGGCGGCGATCAAGGAATGAATGATTTCTTATGAATTCATTAACGAATTAATTGATTCATTAACGATGAAGGAATCACCGACCTCGGTTGGTGGAGGCGGCGATCAAGGAATGAATGATTTCTTATGAATTAATTAACGAATTAATTGATTAAGGAATCACCGACCTCGGTTGGTGGAGGCGGCGATCAAGGAATGAATGATTTCTTATGAATTCATTAACGAATGAATTGATTAAGGAATCACCGACCTCGGTTGGTGGAGGCGGCGATCAAGGAATGAATGATTTCTTATGAATTAATTAACGAATTAATTGATTAAGGAATCACCGACCTCGGTTGGTGGAGGCGGCGATCAAGGAATGAATGATTTCTTATGAATTCATTAACGAATGAATTGATTAAGGAATCACCGACCTCGGTTGGTGGAGGCGGCGATCAAGGAATGAATGATTTCTTATGAATTAATTAACAAGTTAATTGAGTCATTAACGATGAAGGAATCACCGACCTCGGTTGGTGGAGGCGGCGATCAAGGAATGAATGATTTCTTATGAATTAATTAACGAGTTAATTGATTCATTAACGATGAAGGAATCACCGACCTCGGTTGGTGGAGGCGGCGATCAAGGAATGAATGATTTCTTATGAATTAATTAACGAATTAATTGATTAAGGAATCACCGACCTCGGTTGGTGGAGGCGGCGATCAAGGAATGAATGATTTCTTATGAATTAATTAACGAATTAATTGATTAAGGAATCACCAACCTCGGTTGGTGGAGGCGGCGATCAAGGAATGAATGATTTCTTATGAATTAATTAACGAATTAATTGATTAAGGAATCACCGACCTCGGTTGGTGGAGGCGGCGATCAAGGAATGAATGATTTCTTATGAATTAATTAACGAATGAATTGATTAAGGAATCACCGACCTCGGTTGGTGGAGGCGGCGATCAAGGAATGAAAGATTTCTTATGAATTAATTAACGAATGAATTGATTCATTAACAATGAAGGAATCACCGACCTCGGTTGGTGGAGGCGGCGATCAAGGAATGAATGATTTCTTATGAATTAATTAACGAATTAATTGATTAAGGAATCACCGACCTCGGTTGGTGGAGGCGGCGATCAAGGAATGAATGATTTCTTATGAATTCATTAACGAATTAATTGATTCATTAACGATGAAGGAATCACCGACCTCGGTTGGTGGAGGCGGCGATCAAGGAATGAATGATTTCTTATGAATTAATTAACGAATTAATTGATTAAGGAATCACCGACCTCGGTTGGTGGAGGCGGCGATCAAGGAATGAATGATTTCTTATGAATTAATTAACGAATGAATTGATTAAGGAATCACCGACCTCGGTTGGTGGAGGCGGCGATCAAGGAATGAATGATTTCTTATGAATTAATTAACGAGTTAATTGATTCATTAACGATGAAGGAATCACCGACCTCGGTTGGTGGAGGCGGCAATCAAGGAATGAATGATTTCTTATGAATTAATTAACGAATTAATTGATTCATTAACGATGAAGGAATCACCGACCTCGGTTGGTGGAGGCGGCGATCAAGGAATGAATGATTTCTTATGAATTAATTAACGAATTAATTGATTAAGGAATCACCGACCTCGGTTGGTGGAGGCGGCGATCAAGGAATGAATGATTTCTTATGAATTAATTAACGAATTAATTGATTCATTAACGATGAAGGAATCACCGACCTCAGTTGGTGGAGGCGGCGATCAAGGAATGAATGATTTCTTATGAATTAATTAACGAATTAATTGATTAAGGAATCACCGACCTCGGTTGGTGGAGGCGGCGATCAAGGAATGAATGATTTCTTATGAATTAATTAACGAATTAATTGATTAAGGAATCACCGACCTCGGTTGGTGGAGGCGGCGATCAAGGAATGAATGATTTCTTATGAATTAATTAACGAATTAATTGATTAAGGAATCACCGACCTCGGTTGGTGGAGGCGGCGATCAAGGAATGAATGATTTCTTATGAATTAATTAACGAATGAATTGATTAAGGAATCACCGACCTCGGTTGGTGGAGACGGCGATCAAGGAATGAATGATTTCTTATGAATTAATTAACGAATGAATTGATTAAGGAATCACCGACCTCGGTTGGTGGAGGCGGCGATCAAGGAATGAATGATTTCTTATGAATTAATTAACGAATGAATTGATTCATTAACGATGAAGGAATCACCGACCTCGGTTGGTGGAGGTGGCGATCAAGGAATGAATGATTTCTTATGAATTAATTAACGAATTAATTGATTAAGGAATCACCGACTTCGGTTGGTGGAGGCGGCGATCAAGGAATGAATGATTTCTTATGAATTAATTAACGAATTAATTGATTCATTAACGATGAAGGAATCACCGACCTCGGTTGGTGGAGGCGGCAATCAAGGAATGAATGATTTCTTATGAATTAATTAACGAATGAATTGATTCATTAACGATGAAGGAATCACCGACCTCGGTTGGTGGAGGCGGCGATCAAGGAATGAATGATTTCTTATGAATTAATTAACAAATTAATTGATTAAGGAATCACCGACCTCGGTTGGTGGAGGCGGCGATCAAGGAATGAATGATTTCTTATGAATTAATTAACGAATGAATTGATTCATTAACGATGAAGGAATCACCGACCTCGGTTGGTGGAGGCAGCGATCCATGAATGAATGACTTATTACTATTATTATTCATTGATTATTAACGATGAACGAATTCACCGACCTCGGTTGGTGGAGGCAGCGATCCATGAATGAATGACTTATTACTATTATTATTCATTGATTATTAACGATGAACGAATTCACCGACCTTGGTTGGTGGAGGCGGCGATGAATAAATGAACGATATTTTTATTTTTATTTTTATTATTATCATCATTATTATCATTATTATCATTAATTAATTGCTTAATTGATTCTTAACGAGGAAGGAATTCACCGACCTCGGTTGGTGGAGGCGGCAATGGGCTCCTTCTCCCGGATCCAGGTCTCCTCGTCCTCCACATCCCGGAAGAGCTGCTGGAGGCGGAGCGAGTCGGCCAGCTTCTGCTTCCGGGCCGCCATGGGGTCGCGCAGGGCTTCATACCGCGCCCCCAGCGCCTCCTGCTTCTTCCGGATGTTTCCGGCGTCAAAATGGCCGGCCTCCTGGAACTGGCGGGCCTGGATGGCGATGCCGTCGATCCGGTCCTGGAATGTCAAGAATAGTTATAATAATAATAATATCTAATAACAATAAATAAATAAATAAACAAATCCTGGAATGTAAAGAATAGTAATAATAACGGTAATAGTTTATTAATGAAGAAGAACAATAATAATTCATAATTCATAATAATCCATTAAGAAGAACAATCATCATTCATAATTCATAATAATCCGCTAAGAAGAAAAATCATAATTCATAATTCATAATAACTCATTAAGAAGAAAAAGAATGCATAAAAAATAATATATAATAATATATGAAAATAATGTATCATCATCAAACTATTAATCACTGTAAGAATAAAAAGAATGCATAAAAACGATATATAAAAATACATAAAAATAATATATCATCATCAAACTATTAATCACTGTAAGAATAAAAATAAGGCAGAAAAATGATATATAATAATATATAAGAATAATATATCATCATCAAACTATTGATCACTGTAAGAATAAAAATAAGGCAGAAAAATGATATATAATAATATATAAAAAGAATATATAATCATCAAACTATTGATCACTGTAAGAATAAAAATAAGGCAGAAAAATGATATATAAAAATATATAAGAATAATATATAATCATCAAACTGTTGATCACTGTAAGAATAAAAATAAGGCAGAAAAATGATATATAATAATATATAAGAATAATATATAATCATCAAACTATTGATCACTGTAAGAATAAAAATAAGGCAGAAAAATGATATATAATAATATATAAAAAGAATATATAATAAACTATTAATCACCGTAAGAATAAAAATAATGAACAGAAATAATAAATCATCGTCAAACTATTAATCATCGTAAGAATAAATAATCATCAAACTATTAATCATCGTAAGAATAAAAATAATCCATTATAATAATAATAATAATAATCAAACTATTAATCATCGTAAGAATAAAAAGAATGCATATTAATACTAATAATCAAACTATTACTCATCGTAAGAATAAAAAGAATGCCTAAAAATGATATATAAAAATATATAAAAATAACATATCATCATCAAACTATTAATCACCGTAAGAATAAAAATAATGAACAGAAATAATAAATCATCGTCAAACTATTAATCATCGTAAGAATAAAAATAATGCATAATAATAATAATAAACTATTAATCATCGTAAGAAAGAAATAATGCATAATTATTATTATATTTTATTATTATTATTTTACTATTATTATTAAATTATTATTATTTTATGCTTCTTATTTTTTATTATTAATATTATTATTATTATTATTACTATTATTTACATTCCAGGACCGGATCGACGGCATCGCCATCCAAGCCCGCCACTTCCAGGAGGCGGCCATTTTGACGCCGGAAACATCCGGAAGAAGCAGGTCTCCTCGTCCTCCACGTCCCGGAAGAGCTGCCGGAGGCGGAGCCAGTCGGCCAGCTTCAGCTTCCGGATGTTTCCGGCGTCAAAATGGCCGGCCTCCTGGATGGCCGTCGATCCGGTCCTGGAAAGGGAGCGTCGTGCGTGAGGGGCGGCTGCGGACGGCGACCCACGGCGGAGACCCATAGACCCCGAGGGGGGGGAAAGGGGCGGTGGGGTAGGGAAAGCCTGTGGGGGGCGCCCCCTCTCCTCCTTAGGGGTCAGGGGCTCTCTAAGCTCTCTGACCCCTAAGCAGGGGAGGGGGGAGCTGAGAGCCCCTGACCCACGCTGGAGACCCATAGACGCCGAGGAGGGGAGAAAAGGGGCGGTGGGGTAGGGAAAGCCTGTGGGGGGCGCCCCCTCTCCTCCTTAGGGGTCAGGGGCTCTCTAAGGTCTCTGACCCCTAAGGAGGAGAAGGGGGCGCCCTGAGAGCCCCTGACCCCTAAGGAGGAGAGGGGGCGCCCCGAGAGCCCCTGACCCACGGAGGAGACCCATAGACCCCGAGGAGGGGAGAAAAGGGGCGGTGGGGTAGGGAAAGCCTGTGGGGGGCGCCCCCTCTCCTCCTTAGGGGACAGGGGCTCTCTAAGCTCTCTGACCCCTAAGCAGGGGACGGGGGAGCTGAGAGCCCCTGAGCCCTAAGGAGAGGGGGCGCCCCGAGAGCCCCTGACCCACGGAGGAGACCCATAGACCCCGAGGAGGGGAGAAAAGGGGCGGTGGGGTAGAGAAAGCCTGTGGGGGGCGCCCCCTCTCCTCCTTAGGGGTCAGGGGCTCTCTAAGGTCTCTGACCCCTAAGCAGGGGAGGGAGGAGCTGAGAGCCCCTGACCCCTAAGAAGGAGAGGGGGCGCCCCAAGAGCCCCTGACCCACGGAGGAGACCCATAGACCCCGAGGAGGGGAGAAAAGGGGCGGTGGGGTAGGGAAAGCCTGTGGGGGGCGCCCCCTCTCCTCCTTAGGGGTCAGGGGCTCTCTAAGCTCTCTGAACCCTAAGCAGGGGAGGGAGGAGCTGAGAGCCCCTGACCCCTAAGCAGGAGAGGGGGCGCCCCGAGAGCCCCTGACCCACGGAGGAGACCCATAGACCCCGAGGAGGGGAGAAAAGGGGCGGTGGGGTAGGGAAAGCCTGTGGGGGGCGCCCCCTCTCCTCCTTAGGGGACAGGGG
>NC_138535.1:5146468-5168968 GCF_964234715.1 Podarcis melisellensis | reverse complement strand
ATTTAAAAAGGGAAATTCAAAAGGGAAATGACCCTTAATACTGCAAATTTGAATTATTCAAAATATAACAAGAACAACAGTAATAATAATATTTAAAAAGGAAAATGATTAAAATTGACATGATAAATTCTGACCACGAAAATGAAAATGATCAAAATGGAAATTAATAAATGGTTCAAATTGAAATGATAAATTCTGACCACGAAAATTAAAATTAAAATGGAAATAAAAAAATGGTTCAAATTGAAACGATAAATTCTGACCATGAAAATGGAAATTATCAAAATGGAAATTAAAAAATGGTTCCAATTGAAATGATAAATTCTGACCATGAAAATGGAAATGATTAAAATGGAAATTAAAAAATGGTTCAAATTGAAATTATAAATTCTGACCATGAAAATGAAAATGATCAAAATGGAAATTAAAAAATGGTTCAAATTGATATGATAAATTCTGACCACGAAAATGAAAAGGATCAAAATGGAAATTAAAAAATGGTTCATATTGAAATGATAAATTCTGACCACGAAAATGAAAATGATAAAAGTGGAAATTAAAAAAGGATTAAAATTGACATGATAAATTCTGACCATGAAAATGAAATTGATTAAAATGGAAATGATTAAAATGTCAAAATTAAAAAAATAAATTAAAATTAAAAATGATTAAAATTGAAATGACTCAAAAATGATTACCATGAAAATGAAAATGGACGTTGTTATCATTATTATTAAATTTTATTTTTATTTTAAATGATTAAAATGAAAATTAAAAATGGTAAATAAAACGATTAACATTGCAATTGCTCAAATGAAAACGAAATTACAGTTAACATTATGAGCGTGAAAATGAAAACGATGACCATGAAAGTCAAATTCTTAAAATGGAAATTCTTAAACTGAAATTGTTAAAATTAAAGGAATTACGGTGATCTTTTCTTCCTGGGCGCTGAGGGATTTCTCAAAATCTTCGTGCTTTTTCAGCAGCGCTTCCACGCTGTCGAGAGAATCACCCAGATCTTCGTTCAGCAGGAAGGCCTGGAAAAGGGAGAAAAATGATTTATTTTTAATAATAAAATGAAATAAAAATATTTATTATTATTATTATTATTATTATTATTATTATTATTATTATTATTATTATTATTATTATTATTAAATTTTATTTATACCCCACCCTCCCCAGCCAAGAATAAATAAATAAAATAATAATAATAATAATATTTAAATAATAATTAAATAATAATTAATAATAATTTTATTTATACCCCAGCCAATAATAATAATAATAATAATAATAATAATAATAATAATAATAATAATAATTTTTATTTATACTCTGCCCTCCCCAGACCGGGTCAATCCTTTAAAAAAAGTGGATTAAAACACCATTTTTAGTTTGATTTCCCCAACCGAATTGAATTTCCCTTTCCGTTCAATTCAATTCCAATTCGATTTCTAGGCTGGGGGTCACTGACCCCCGGTTTAGGGGGTTAGGGTTGGTCGGGGTGAGAGGTTGGGGGTCAGGGTTAGGGGTCAGGCATTGGGGGTTAGAGGTTTGTGTTAGGGTTAGAGATCAGGGATTAGGGTTGGGGGTTAGAGGTAGAGGTAGAGGTAAGGGTTAGGGGTCAGGCACTGGGGGTTGGGGGTTTGGGTTAAGGTTGGGGGTTAGAGGTAGAGGTAAGGGTTAGGGGTCAGGCATTGGGGGTTTGAGGTTAGATCTTAGGGTTTCGGGTTTGAGTTAGAGGTCAAGGTTAGGGGTCAGGCATTGGGGGTTAGGGGTTTGTGTTAGGGTTAGAGGTCAGGCCTTAGGGTTGCGGGTTAGAGGTCAGGCATTGGGGGTTAGGGGTTTGTGTTAGGGTTGGGGGTTAGACCTTAGGGTTGGGGGTTAGAGGTCAGGCATTGGGGGTTAGGGGTTTGTGTTAGGGTTAGAGGTAATGGTTAGGGGTCAGGTATTGGGGGTTAGGGGTTTGTGTTAGGGTTGGGGGTTAGAGGTAGAGGTAAGGGTTAGGGGTCAGGCACTGGGGGTTAGGGGTTTGAGTTAGGGTTGGGGGTTAGGCCTTAGGGTTGGGGGTTAGAGGTAGAGGTAAGGGTTAGGGGTCAGGCATTGGGGGTTAGAGGTTTGTGTTAGGGTTAGAGGTCAGGCCTTAGGGTTGGGGGTTAGAGGTAGAGGTCAGGGTTAGGGGTCAGGCAGTGGGGGTTAGAGGTTTTTGTTTGGGTTAGAGGTCAGGCCTTAGGGTTGGGGGTTAGAGGTAGAGGTCAGGGTTAGGGGTCAGGCATTGGGGGTTAGAGGTTAGACCTTAGGGTTGGGGGTTAGAGGTAGAGGTCAAGGTTAGGGGTCAGGCATTGGGGGTCAGGCCTTAGGTTTGGGGGTTAGAGATCAGGGATTAGGGGTTTGTGTTAGGGTTAGAGGTCAGGGGTTAGGGGTTTGTGTTAGGGTTAGAGGTCAGGGGTTAGGGGTTTGTGTTAGGGTTTGAGGTCAGGGGTTAGGGGTTTGTGTTAGGGTTAGAGGTCAGGGGTTAGGGGTTTGTGTTAGGGTTAGAGGTCAGGGGTTAGGGGTTTGTGTTAGGGTTAGAGGTCAGGGGTTTGTGTTAGGGTTAGAGGTCAGGGGTTTGTGTTAGGGTTAGAGGCCCGGGGTTAGGGGTTTGTGTTAGGGTTAGGGATTAGGGGTTTGTGTTAGGGTTAGGGATTAGGGGTTTGTGTTAGGGTTAGAGGTCAGGGGTTTGTGTTAGGGTGAGAGGTCAGGGGTTTGTGTTAGGGTTAGAGGTCAGGGGTTAGGGGTTTGTGTTAGGGTTAGAGGTCAGGGGTTAGGGGTTTGTGTTAGAGTTAGAGGTCAGGGGTTAGGGGTTTGTGTTAGGGTTAGAGGTCAGGGGTTAGGGGTTTGTGTTAGGGTTAGAGGTCAGGGGTTAGGGGTTTGTGTTAGGGTTAGAGGTCAGGGGTTTGTGTTAGGGTTAGAGGTCAGGGGTTTGTGTTAGGGTTAGAGGCCCGGGGTTAGGGGTTTGTGTTAGGGTTAGGGATTAGGGGTTTGTGTTAGGGTTAGAGGCCCGGGGTTAGGGGTTTGTGTTAGGGTTAGGGATTAGGGGTTTGTGTTAGGGTTAGAGGTCAGGGGTTTGTGTTAGGGTGAGAGGTCAGGGGTTTGTGTTAGGGTTAGAGGTCAGGGGTTTGTGTTAGGGTTAGAGGCCCGGGGTTAGGGGTTTGTGTTAGAGTTAGAGGTCAGGAGTTAGGGGTTTGTGTTAGGGTTAGAGGCCCGGGGTTAGGGGTTTGTGTTAGAGTTAGAGGCCCGGGGTTAGGGGTTTGTGTTAGGGTTAGAGGCCCGGGGTTAGGGGTTTGTGTTAGGGTTAGAGGCCCGGGGTTAGGGGTTTGTGTTAGGGTTAGAGGCCCGGGGTTAGGGGTTTGTGTTAGGGTTAGAGGTCAGGGGTTAGGGGTTTGTGTTAGGGTTAGAGGCCCGGGGTTAGGGGTTTGTGTTAGGGTTAGAGGCCCGGGGTTAGGGGTTTGTGTTAGGGTTAGAGGTCAGGGGTTAGGGGTTTGTGTTAGGGTTAGAGGTCAGGGGTTAGGGGTTTGTGTTAGGGTTAGAGGCCCGGGGTTAGGGGTTTGTGTTAGAGTTAGAGGTCAGGGGTTAGGGGTTTGTGTTAGGGTTAGAGGCCCGGGGTTAGGGGTTTGTGTTAGGGTTAGAGGCCCGGGGTTAGGGGTTTGTGTTAGGGTTAGAGGTCAGGGGTTAGGGGTTTGTGTTAGAGTTAGAGGTCAGGGGTTAGGGGTTTGTGTTAGGGTTAGAGGCCCGGGGTTAGGGGTTTGTGTTAGGGTTAGAGGCCCGGGGTTAGGGGTTTGTGTTAGGGTTAGAGGCCCGGGGTTAGGGGTTTGTGTTAGAGTTAGAGGTCAGGGGTTAGGGGTTTGTGTTAGGGTTAGAGGTCAGGGGTTAGGGGTTTGTGTTAGGGTTAGAGGCCCGGGGTTAGGGGTTTGTGTTAGAGTTAGAGGTCAGGAGTTAGGGGTTTGTGTTAGGGTTAGAGGCCCGGGGTTAGGGGTTTGTGTTAGGGTTAGAGGCCCGGGGTTAGGGGTTTGTGTTAGGGTTAGAGGCCCGGGATTAGGGGTTTGTGTTAGGGTTAGAGGCCCGGGGTTAGGGGTTTGTGTTAGGGTTAGAGGTCAGGAGTTAGGGGTTTGTGTTAGGGTTAGAGGCCCGGGGTTAGGGGTTTGTGTTAGTGTTAGAGGTCAGGGGTTAGGGGTTTGTGTTAGGGTTAGAGGCCCGGGATTAGGGGTTTGTGTTAGGGTTAGAGGCCCGGGGTTAGGGGTTTGTGTTAGGGTTAGAGGTCAGGAGTTAGGGGTTTGTGTTAGGGTTAGAGGCCCGGGGTTAGGGGTTTGTGTTAGAGTTAGAGGTCAGGGGTTAGGGGTTTGTGTTAGGGTTAGAGGCCCGGGGTTAGGGGTTTGTGTTAGGGTTAGAGGCCCGGGGTTAGGGGTTTGTGTTAGGGTTAGAGGTCAGGGGTTAGGGGTTTGTGTTAGGGTTAGAGGTCAGGGGTTAGGGGTTTGTGTTAGGGTTAGAGGCCCGGGGTTAGGGGTTTGTGTTAGAGTTAGAGGTCAGGAGTTAGGGGTTTGTGTTAGGGTTAGAGGCCCGGGGTTAGGGGTTTGTGTTAGGGTTAGAGGCCCGGGGTTAGGGGTTTGTGTTAGGGTTAGAGGCCCGGGGTTAGGGGTTTGTGTTAGGGTTAGAGGTCAGGGGTTAGGGGTTTGTGTTAGGGTTAGAGGCCCGGGGTTAGGGGTTTGTGTTAGGGTTAGAGGCCCGGGGTTAGGGGTTTGTGTTAGAGTTAGAGGTCAGGAGTTAGGGGTTTGTGTTAGGGTTAGAGGCCCGGGGTTAGGGGTTTGTGGTCGGATTAGAGGTCAGGGGTTTGTGTTAGGGTTAGAGGCCCGGGGTTAGGGGTTTGTGTTAGGGTTAGAGGTCTGGCCTTAGACTTGCGGGTTAGAGGTCAGGGTTAGAGGTCAGGCATTGGGGGTTAGGGGTTAGGGTTAGAGGTTAGGCCTTAGGGTTGTGGGTTAGGGTTAGAGGTCAGGTATTGGGGGTTCCGGGTTAGAGGTTAGGCCTTAGGGTTGGGGGTTAGAGGTCAGGTATTGGGGGTTAGGGGTTAGGGTTAGAGGTCAGGCATTGGGGGTTCCGGGTTAGAGGTTAGGCCTTAGGGTTGGGGGTTAGAGGTCAGGTATTGGGGGTTAGGGGTTAGGGTTAGAGGTCAGGCATTGGGGGTTCCGGGTTAGAGGTTAGACCTTAGGGTTGGGGGTTAGAGTTCAGGTATTGGGGGTTAGGGGTTAGGATTAGAGGTTAGGCCTTAGGGTTGTGGGTTAGGGTTAGAGGTCAGGCATTGGGGGTTCCGGGTTAGGGTTAGAGGTCAGGCATTGGGGGTTCCGGGTTAGAGGTCAGGCCTTAGGGTTGGGGTTAGAGGTCAGGCATTGGGGGTTCCGGGTTAGGGTTAGAGGTCAGGCATTGGGGGTTCCGGGTTAGAGGTCAGGCCTTAGGGTTGGGGTTAGAGGTCAGGCATTGGGGGTTCCGGGTTAGGGTTAGAGGTCAGGCATTGGGGGTTCCGGGTTAGAGGTCAGGCCTTAGGGTTGGGGTTAGAGGTCAGGCATTGGGGGTTCCGGGTTAGGGTTAGAGGTCAGGCATTGGGGGTTCCGGGTTAGGGTTAGAGGTCAGGCATTGGGGGTTCCGGGTTAGAGGTGAGGCCTTAGGGTTGTGGGTTAGGGTTAGAGGTCAGGCATTGGGGGTTCCGGGTTAGAGGTCAGGCCTTAGGGTTGGGGTTAGAGGTCAGGCATTGGGGGTTCCGGGTTAGGGTTAGAGGTCAGGCATTGGGGGTTCCGGGTTAGAGGTCAGGCCTTAGGGTTGGGGTTAGAGGTCAGGCATTGGGGGTTCCGGGTTAGGGTTAGAGGTCAGGCATTGGGGGTTCCGGGTTAGGGTTAGAGGTCAGGCATTGGGGGTTCCGGGTTAGAGGTGAGGCCTTAGGGTTGTGGGTTAGGGTTAGAGGTCAGGCATTGGGGGTTCCGGGTTAGAGGTCAGGCCTTAGGGTTGGGGGTTCGAGGTCAGGCATTGGGGGTTAGGGTTAGAGGTCAGGGTTAGAGGTCAGGCATTGGGGGTTAGGGTTAGAGGTTAGACTTAGAGGTCAGGCCTTCGGGTTCCGGGTTCGAGTTTGAGCTTCCTAGATCCCTAGGCTTTGGGGTTTGAATTAGAGACCCTCCTCCCGGGACCCTGGGCTTCCGGAAGCTTCCCGGCTCCGGGTTCGAGTGCTGACCTCCTGCTTGCTCATCCAGTTGTCGACTTGTTCGGTGTCCCGGTAGAAAAGTTGGAGGTCCATACATTGTTCGTATTGTTGGCGCCGGACTTCCCACAATTCCAAGAGGGCGGCCCGCTCCTCCGATAGGACGGTCAGCTGGGGGGGCGGAGACAGGGAGAGGTCAGAGGTCAGGGGGCGGGAAAACGAGATAGAACGGGTTTTTTCAGGGGGGGATGTAGAAAATGAGATTTGAAATTTGATATTTTTCCTTTTTATATTACGATATACAATTTATATTACGATGTACAATTAGACATTTCATTCATTATATTATTATAATAATATTATAATATATTATATAATATTATATTATATATTGTTATTATTATTATTTTCATTTTAATATTTTAAAATTTTAAAATTCTCACATTCGCATAATATCATTTTCATTTTAATATTCTCATATTCCCACATTCTCATAATATGATTTTCATTTTAATATTCTCTTATTCCCATATTCTCATATTATTTTCATTTTAATAATTCACTAATAATTTCCCAACAATTCCCTAATAATTTCCTAATAATTCCCTAATAATTTCTCAAAAATTCCCTAAAAAATCCCTAATAATTTCCCAATAATTCACTAATAATTTCCTAATAATTCCCTAATAATTCCTCAACAATTCCCTAAAAATTCCCTAATAATTTCTCAACAATTCAGTAATAATTTCTCAACAATTCCCTAATAATTTCCCAACAATTCCCTAATAATTATTATAATAATTATATAATAATTATAATAATTTCCAGATAATTTCCAGATAATTTTCCAATCATTTCTCAATCATTTCCCAATTATTTATCAATAATTTCCCAATAATTCCCTAATAATTTAACCCTTAATAATTTCCTAATACCTTCCCAATAATTTCCTAATAATTTAACCCTTACCTTCTCTCTGACTTCCGCAGACACGTAATGTAATTTCCTAATAATTTCTCAATAATTTCCTATTAATTCCCTAATAATTCCCTAATAATTCCCAAATAATCCCTACTAATTTCCCAATAATTTCCTAATAATGTCCTAATACCTTCTCAATAATTTCCCAATAATTCCCTAATAACTTAACCCTTACCTTCTCTCTGACTTCCGCAGAGGCGTAATGTCCGGCTGCAAGGAGAGCTTGACCCGATTCGTCGGCCGACTTGAAACTATCTTCGTGGGCGTCAATTTCTCCCTGCGGGGAAAAAAAATTTGATTTATTAAATTTAATCAAATTAATCCGGTAATAAACAGCAATGAAATAAATGGAAAATTACATTCGATAAAGGTAATGTAAATTAAAAAAGAAATTTAATTAATGTCATTTAAAAATGAACAAAAAATTAAATGTAACCAACGTCGCCTAAAAACGCTTAAAAATTAAAATGAATGTCATTTAAAAATAATAATTATTATTGAAACTATCTGCGTGAGCGTAAATTTCTCCCTACTCGGAAAAAATTTCGATTTAAATAAAATTAATCGGCTAATAAACAGCAATAAAATAAATGGATGAGCTGAAAGGGTTGTAAATGGAAGGTTATCCTGGAGAAATTTAATACGGTATTTTGAATAATGAATAAAAAATTAAATTTAAAAATTGTAAAATTAAGTTGAATAAATGTTGTTTAAAAATGGATAAAAATCCAATTCTGGAAACGTCGTTTAAAAATGGATAAAAATCCAATTCTGGAAACGTCGTTTAGAAATGGATAAGAATCAAATTTAATAAATGTCCTTTTAAAGTACATAAAAATTAAACGTAACAAACGTCATTTAAAAAGGCTTAAAAATCGAATTCAATCAATGTCATTTTAAAATGCGTAAAAATTAAATGTAACAAAGGTCATTTAGAAATGAATAAAGATCAAATTCAATAAATGTCCTTTTAAAGTACATAAAAATTAAACGTAACAAACGTCATTTAAAAAGGCTTAAAAATCGAATTCAATCAATGTCATTTTAAAATGCGTAAAAATTAAATGTAACAAAGGTCATTTAGAAATGAATAAAGATCAAATTCAATAAATGTCCTTTTAAAGTACATAAAAATTAAACGTAACAAACGTCATTTAAAAAGGCTTAAAAATCGAATTCAATCAATGTCATTTTAAAATGCGTCAAAATTAAATGTAACAAAGGTCATTTAGAAATGAATAAAGATCAAATTTAATAAATGTCCTTTTAAAGTGCATAAAAATTAAACATAACAAACGTCATTTAAAAATCCTTAAAAATCGAATTCAATCAATGTCATTTTAAAATGCGTCAAAATTAAATGTAACAAAGGTCATTTAGAAATGAATAAAGATCAAATTTAATAAATGTCCTTTTAAAGTGCATAAAAACTGAATTTAATAAACGTCATTTTAAAATGATCAAAAATTAAATGTAACAAACGTCTTTTAAAAATGAACAAAAATCAAATTCCACAAATGTCATTTAAAAATGCATAACTTGAATGTAACAAACGCCATTTAAAAATGCATAAAGATTTAATGTAACAAATGTCATTTAAAAGGCATAAAAGTTAAATTCAATAAATGTCATTTAAAAATGAATAAGAATTAAGTTTAATGTCATTTAAAAAGGGATAAAAATTAAATTTAGCGTCATGTAGAAAGGCATAAAAATTAAATTTAGCGTCATTTAAAAAGGCATAAAAAATAAATTTAATGTCATGTAAAAATTAATAAAATTGGAATTGCTGACGCCGAAAGAATATTTACTGCTAAATTTAATTTTTATGCGTTTTCTAATGACATTTTAAAATTCAGTTTAAATTTTATGCCTTTTTAAATGACATTCAATTTAATTTTTTTTTAAAGAAAATTTATTAAGGTTTTTAAATACAAATGCATTAAATAACCAACTTCATTTACATAACATATTTTCATCACTTGTTTGGACTCCCTCACATCTCCTGCTCCCACTTACATCATAAATAATTTTTTTCCAAACAAATTATCATCTTGTTTAGAATCTTATATCCGTTCATTTTAATACAATCTAGCAGTTCTCCAGAAAGAAAAATATATAATCTTCTTAATCTCACTTGTCATCAAGTTCAAATCTAATTTAGTGGTGGACAGTTATTTATGATCTAGCATCCTTCTTAACATTCAACCAAGTTACAATGTTTTTGTAGATAAATCTTAAATTTCTTCCAATCTTCTTCAATTTAATTTTGATGCCTTTTGAAATGACATTGCTGCTGCCGAAAGAATATTTACCTTGTGTTCCTGATGACGGTCAAGAAGGGCTTCCGCCCCGGCGACATCGTTAGCCAGTTCGTCAGCGTTGATCAAAGCCTTCATTTCGGTTACCCAGCTGGTGAGATCGCGGAAATCGGCCAGGAATCGCTGCAGGCTTTGGGGGGGGGGGAAATATATTTATTTAATAATAATAATAATAATCAATTGAGAAATAAAAATCACTAAGTCAATTAATAAAATTAAATAAAGGAATTAATTTCATTCATTCATAATATTAATAATTCATTCATAGAAACCCATCCGATTCATTAATAAAAATAAAGAAACTAAAGTAATGAAATTAATTCGATGAATCAATAAATATCCATCAGATTCATTAATAAAATTAAAGAAACTAAAGTAATAAAATTAATGCGATTAATTTATAAAAATCCATCAAATTCATTAATAAAGTTAAATAAACTAAAGTAATATAATTAATTAATAAAAATGAATGAGATTCATTGATAAAAATAAAGAAACTAAAGCAATATAATTAATAAAAACGAATGGAATTCATTGATAAAATTAAAGAAACTAAAGCAATATAATCAATTGATAAAAACAAATGGGATTCATTCATAAAATTAAAGCAATTAAAGCAATATAATTAATAAATAAAAACGAATGGGATTCATTCATAAAATTAAAGAAACTAAAGTAACAAAAATGAATGAATTAATGAATAAAAAAAAATTCTGCCAAGTCAGAAAATGAATTAAAAAAATTAAAGAAACTAAAGTAACAAAATTAATCTGATGAATTAATAAAGATCCATCAGGTTCGTTCATAAAATTAAAGATACTAGGGTAATATAATTAATTAATAAAAACGAATAAGATTCATTCATAAAATGAAAGAAACTAAAGTAATAAAATTAATCCGATGAATTAATAAAAATCCATCCGATTCATTCATAAAATGAAATAAACTAAAGTAATCAAATTAATCCAATGAATAAAAATCCATCCGATTCATGCATAAAATGAAATCCAATGAATAAAAATCCATCCGATTCATTCATAAAATGAAAGCAACTCAAGCAATCTAATTAATTAATAAAAATCCATCCAGTTCATTCATAAAATGAAAGAAACTAAAGCAATATAATTAATTAATAAAAATCCATCCGGTTCATACATAAAATGAAAGAAACTCAAGCAATATAATTAATTAATAGAAATCCATCCGGTTCATTCATAAAATGAAAGAAACTAAAGCAATATAATTAATTAATAAAAATCCATCCGATTCATTCATAAAAATGAAAGAAACTAAAGTAATCCAATTAATCCAATGAAGAAAAATCCATCCGATTCATTCATAAAATGAAATCCAATTAAGAAAAATCCATCCGGTTCATTGATAAAATGAAAGCAACTCAAGCAATCTAATTAATTAATAAAAATCCATCCGGTTGATTCATAAAATGAAAATAACTCAAGCAATCTAATTAATTAATAAAAATCCATCCAGTTAATTCATAAAATGAAAGAAACATAAGTAATCAAATTAATCCAATTAAGAAAAATCCATCCGATTCATTCATCAAATGAAATCCAATTAATAAAAATCCACCCGGTTCATTGATAAAATGAAACTCAAGCATTAAAACGGGGCGGGGTGAAAGAAACTAAAGTAATCCAATTAATCCAATTAATAAAATCCATCCGATTTCATTCATAAGAATGAAAGAAACTAAAGTAATCCAATTAATCCAATTAATAAAAATCCATCCATCCGGTTCATTCAGAAAATGAAAGAAACTAAAGTAATCAACTTAATCCAATTAATAAAAATCCATCCGATTCATTCATCAAATGAAAGCAACTCAAGCAATCCAATTAATTAATAAAAATCCATCCGGTTCATTCATAAAATGAAAGAAACTAAAGTAATCAACTTAATCCAATTAATAAAAATCCATCTGATTCATTCATAAAATGAAAGCAACTCAAGCAATCTAATTTAATTAATAAAAATCCATCTGCTTCATTGATAAAATGAAAGAAACTCAAGCAATAAAATGGGATTCATTCATCAAATGAAATAAACTCAAGTAATAAAATTAATCCAATGAAGAAAAATCCATCCATCCGGTTCATTCATCAAATGAAAGAAACTAAAGTAATCAACTTAATCCAATTAATAAAAATCCATCCGATTCATTCATCAAATGAAAGCAACTCAAGCCATCTAATTAATTAATAAAAATCCGTCCGGTTAATTCATAAAATGAAAGAAACTAAAGTAATCCAATTAATCCAATGAAGAAAAATCCACCCGATTTCATTCATAAGAATGAAAGAAACTAAAGTAATCCAATTAATCCAATGAATAAAAATCCATCCGATTCATCCATAAAATGAAATCCAATGAATAAAAATCCATCCGATTCATTCATCAAATGAAATCCAATTAAGAAAAATCCATCCGATTCATTCATCAAATGAAATCCAATTAAGAAAAATCCATCCGGTTCATTCATCAAATGGAAGCAACTCAAGCAATCTAATTAATTAATAAAAATCCACCCGGTTCATTGATAAAATGAAACTCAAGCGGGGTGAAAGAAACTAAAGTAATCCAATTAATCCAATGAAGAAAAATCCATCCGATTCATTCATAAAATGAAATCCAATTAAGAAAAATCCATCCGGTTCATTCATTAAATGGAAGCAACTCAAGCAATCTAATTAATTAAGAAAAATCCATCCGGTTGATTCATAAAATGAAAATAACTCAAGCAATCTAATTAATTAATAAAAATCCATCCGCTTCATTGATAAAATGAAAGAAACTCAAGCAATAAAATGGGGCGGGGTTGAAAGTGGGCGGCCCCCTCACCGGTAGGAGTCGTTCAGGTGGGCGTGTCTCTCGGCGGCCCGGGTTCGAATCTGCTCCCAATTGGCCACCAGCTCCTCCCGCTTGACGTGGATCTGGGGGGCGTTGGGGGGGTGGGACTCCTGGAGGCGGTCGGCTTCGGCCCCCAGAGCCCTGACCTGGAGCCGGGTGCAAATATCAAAAATTAATCTGATGAAAATAGGAATAAAAATGGAAACGTCGATAAAAAGGACGGAAATTGAATTGAAATTTCTTTGCATCCGTTTTCATAACGTAAGAATATAGTAATAAGAACATAAGAATAAATAAGAATCAATATAAATACGATATAAGAATCAATATAAATAGAATATACTAGCGAGAATACAAATAGCAAAATAATAAAAATCAAGAATATCTAATATGAAAATGGAATATGAAAATACGAATACGCATAAAAAGAAAAAGACAAATAAAAAGGACGGACGTTGAAATTAAATTTCTTTGCATCGGTTTTTATAGAATATATAATACTATTTAAGAAAGCGGGGCCTATTTTAAGCCCCGCCCTCTTCCCCAATTGGTCCAACCGAGCGCCAGCCCCGCCCACCTTCCTGCTCTACATGGACTACATCCTATTTGAGCCCCGCCCTCGTCCCCCGATTGGTCCAATCAAGCGCCAGCCCCGCCCACCTTCCTGCTCTACATTGACTACATCCTATTTGAGCCCCGCCCTCATCCCCAATTGGTCCAATCGAGTGCTGGCCCTGCCCACCTTCCTGCTCTACACGGACTACATCCTATTTGAGCCCCGCCCTCATCCCCCCGATTGGTCCAACCGAGCCCCAGCCCCGCCCACCTTCCTGCTCTGCATGGACCACATCCTATTTGAGCCCTGCCCTCGTCCCCTCGATTGGGCCAATCGAGTGCTGGCCCCGCCCACCTTCCTGCTCTACATGGACCACATCCTATTTAAGCCCTGCCCTCATCCCCCCAATTGGTCAAATAAGAGTGCTGGCCCCGCCCACCTTCCTGCTCTACATGGACTACATCCTGTGCTAAGCCCCGCCCTCATCCCCGATTGGGCCAATCGAGTGCCAGCCCCGCCCACCTTCCTGCTCTACATTGACTACATCCTGTGCTAAGCCCCGCCCTCATCCCCGATTGGGCCAATCGAGTGCTGGCCCCGCCTACTTCCTGCGCTACATGGACTACATCCTGTGCTAAGCCCCGCCCTCGTCCCCCGATTGGTCCAACTGAGCGCCAGCCCCGCCCACCTTCCTGCTCTACATGGACTACATCCTATCTGAGCCCTGCCCTCTTCCCCCCGATTGGTCCAATCAAGCACAGGCCCCTCCCACCTTCCTGCTCTACAATGACTACATCCTATTTGAGCCCCGCCCTCGTCCCCCCGATTGGTCCAAACGAGTGTCAGCCCCACCCACCTTCCTGCTCTACATTGACCACATCCTATTTAAGCCCTGCCCTCATCCCCCCAATTGGTCAAATAAGAGTGCTGGCCCCGCCCACCTTCCTGCTCTACATGGACTACATCCTGTGCTAAGCCCCGCCCTCATCCCCGATTGGGCCAATCGAGTGCCAGCCCCGCCCACCTTCCTGCTCTACATTGACTACATCCTGTGCTAAGCCCCGCCCTCATCCCCGATTGGGCCAATCGAGTGCTGGCCCCGCCTACTTCCTGCGCTACATGGACTACATCCTGTGCTAAGCCCCGCCCTCGTCCCCCGATTGGTCCAACCGAGCGCCAGCCCCGCCCACCTTCCTGCTCTACATGGACTACATCCTATTTGAGCCCCGCCCTCGTCCCCCCGATTGGGCCAATCAAGTGCTGGCCCCGCCCACCTTCCTGCTGTACATGGACAACTTCCTGTTTAAGCCCCGCCCTCATCCCCAATTGGTCCAATCGTACGCCGGCCCCGCCCCCTTCCTGCTATACATTGACCACGTCCTATTTGAGCCCCGCCCTCACCCCCCTGATTGGTCCAATCGAGTGCCGGCCCCGCCCACCTTCCTGCATTACATGGACGACTTCCTGTTTAAGCCCCACCCTCTTCCCCGATTGGGCCAATCGAGCGCCAGTCCCGCCCACCTTGTCCTCCAGGGCGGCTAGATCCCTCTCCAGCCCCTCGTGTTTGCGCAGGAGAGCCTGTACGCTGGCCAGATCCCGTCCGAAATCGTCGGACGCCATGAGTTGCTCCTTCTCCTTGATCCAGCTGATGGTTTCGTCGACGTCTCTGCGGGAATCGAAGAAAAAAATCATAATTATAATGTGAAAGGAAAGGGAATAGGTTGAAAGGTAAAAGAAAATTCAAAATTAAAATGAAATTGAATTCAAAATTAAATTCAATTCAATTAAATGAATTGAAACTAAATGCATTTAAATGAAATTAAATGAAAAAAGGGAAAGAAAATGGAACGAAAGAAAATGGAATAGGATCAAAGGAAAGAAATGAAGTTGAAAATTAAATGAAATGAAATGAAAAAAGGAAAATAATATGTAATGAAATAGAATAAAATTAAATTAAATGAATGTAAACTAAATGCATTTAAATGAAATTAAATGAAAAAAGGGAAAGAAAATGGAATGAAAGAAAATGGAATAGGATCAAAGGAAAGAAATGGAATTGAAATGAAGTTGAAAATTAAATGAAATTAAATGAAAAAAGGATAATAATATGTAATGAAATAGAATAAAATTAAATTAAATGAATTTAAACTAAATGCATTTAAATGAAATTACATGAAAAAGGAAAAGAAAATGGAATGAAAGAAAATGGAATAGGATCAAAGGAAAGAAATGGAATTGAAATGAAGTTGAAAATTAAATGAAATTAAAGGAAAAAAATATGTAATGAAATAGAATAAAATTAAATTAAATGCATTTAAACTAAATGCATTTAAACTAAATGAAATTAAAAAAGGAAAAGAAAATGGAATGAAAGAAAATGGAATCGGATCAAAGGAAAGAAATGAAATTGAAAATTAAATGAAATTAAATGAAAAAAGGAAAATAATATGCAACGAAATAGAATAAAATTAAATTAAATGAATGTAAACTAAATGCCTTTGAATGAAATTAAATGAAAAAAGGGAAAGAAAATGGAATGAAAGAAAATGGAATAGGATCAAAGGAAAGAAATGGAATTGAAATGAAGTTGAAAATTAAATGAAATTAAATGAAAAAAGGAAAATAATATGTAACAAAATAGAATAAAATAAAATAAAATTAATTTAAACTAAATGCATTTAAATGAAATGAAATTAAAAAAGGAAAATAAAATGGAATGAAAGAAAATGGAATAGGATCAAAGGAAAGAAATGGAATTGAAATGAAGTTGAAAATTAAAGGAAATTAAAGGAAAAAAGGAAAATAATATGTAACAAAATAGAATAAAATTAAATTAAATGAATTTAAACTAAATGAATTTAAATGAAATTAAATTTAAAAAGGAAAAGAAAATGGAATGAAAGAAAATGGAATAGGATCAAAGGAAAGAAATGAAATTGAAAATTAAATGAAATTAAATGAAAAAAGGAAAATAATATGTAATGAAATAGAATAAAATAGAATAAAAACTAATTATTATGAAATGAAAGAAAAGGGAATAGGAGAAAAGGGAAAGAATGAAATTAAAATTAAATTCAAGATGAAATGAAATGAATTGAATTTAAATTAAATGAAGTGAAATTAAATTAAGTTAAAAAAGGAAAATAATATGTAATGAAACGGAAGAGAATCGAATAAATAATAATAATAATAATAATATTAGGAAGGAAAATGGAATAGCATAAAAGGAAATGAATTAAATTGAAATGAAATTCAACATTAAAATTTTGAATTCAAAATTAAAATGAAATTGAATTCAAAATGAAATGAAATGAAATTGAATGAAATGAAATGAATTTAAATGACATGAAATGAATTTAAATGAAATTAAAGTAAATTAAATGAATTTAAATTAAAGAAGGAAAATAATATGTAATGAAATGAAATGGAATAGAATAGAATAGAATAAAAAATAATAATTATAATATGAAAGAAAATGGAATAGGAGAAAAGGAAATAAATTGAAATGAAATTCAAAACTAAAATGAAATTGAATTCAAAATTAAATTAGATTAAATTAAATTATTTTAAATGAAATGAATTTAAATGAAATTAAATGAATTTAAATTTAGTTTAATTTAAAAAGGAAAAGAATATGTAACTAAATAGAATATAAAACAAAATGCAATAAATGGAAATAAAATAAAATAAAATAAATTGAAATAAAATAAAATAAATTGAAATAAAATAAAATAAAATAAAATCAAGTGAAACGAAATGAAACAAATGAAAATCAAATGAAATGAAAAGAAACCCCGTGAAATAAAATGAAATGAATTGAAATAAAATAATATAAAATGAATTGCAATAAAATCAAGCAATAAATTAAAATAAAATATAATAAAATAAAATGAATAAATGAATTGAAATAAAAAAATAAATAAATTGAAATTAAATTAAATTAAAAAAGGAAAAGAATATGTAATGAAATAGAATATAAAATAAAATGCAATAAATTGAAATAAAATAAGATAAAATGAATTGAAATAAAATAAAATAAAATGAATTGAAATAAAATAAAATAAAATAAAATGAATGGAAATAAAATAAATTGAACTGGAAAAAAAATGAATGGAAATAAAATAAATGGAATTGAAATAAAATAAAATGGATTGAAATAAAATGCAACAAATTGAAATAAAATGCAATAAAATGAATTAAATTAAAATGAAATAAAATGGAGGAAAAACTGGTCACCTGTTGAAGCGCTGGACTTCGGCCGCCCCAAAAAGTTTCCCCTGTCTCTGGAGAGCCAATCCCTTCAGGCGCTGCCAGGAAGCGTTGACCTCTTCCTGTTTGGAGCGGATCACTTCCTCTTCCGGGTGTTGCTCCTGGAGAAAAGGGAAGTGACAGGGTGAGATGGGAACCGTTCTAAAATCCATTCAGGAAATCCATTTATTTTTGCAAAATACTCTTTTTGCAAATTGATGGGTCGTTTAGCTGGATCGGTTTCCCGGTAAAACGGGTTCGTTTTCCTTCCTTCCTTCCTTCCTTCCTTCCTTCCTTCCTTCCTTCCTTCCTTCCTTCCTTCCCTGCTCCTCTGCTTGTGTTCTTCCTTCCTTCCTTCTTCCTTCCTTCTTTACCTGGACCAGCTTCCCGGCAAACTGGTTCACTTCCTTCCTTCCTCCCTCCCTTTCCTTCCTTCCCTCCCTCCCTCCTTCCTCTCACCTGGACCAGCTTCCCGGCAAACTATTTCACTTCCTTCCTCCCTCCTTCCTCCCTCCCTCCCCTTCCTTTCTTCCTCCCTCCCTCCCTCCCTCCCTCCCTTTCCTTCCTGCCTCCCTCCCTCCCTCCCTCCTTCCTCCCTCCCTCCTTCCTTCCTCCCTCCCTCCTTCCCTCCCTCCTTCCTTCCTTCCTTCCCTCCTTCCTCCCTCCCTCCCTTTCCTTCCTTCCTCCCTCCCTTCCTTCCTTCCTTCCTTCCTCTCACCTGGACCAGCTTCTCAGCAAACTGGTTCCCTTCCTTCCTTCCTTCCTTTGTCCCTCTTTCTTGTCCCTCTTCCTTCCTTCCTTCCTTCCTTCCTTCCTTCCCTTTTCTTCCTTCCTTCCTTCCTTCCTCCTTCCTCCCTTCCTTCCTCTCACCTGGACCAGCTTCCCGGCAAACTGGTTCCCTTCCTTCCTTCCTACCTTTGTCCCTCTTTCTTGTCCCTCTTCCTTCCTTCCTTCCTTCCCTTTTCTTCCTTCCTTCCTTCCCTCCCTCCCTCCCTCCTCCCTCCTTCCTCCCTTCCTTCCTCTCACCTGGACCAGCTTCCTGGCAAACTGATTCCCTCCCTCCCTCCCTCCCTCCCTTCCTTGCTTCCTTCCTTTCTCCCTCTTTCTTGTCCCCCTTCCTTCCTTCCTTCCTTCCTTCCTTCCTTCCCTTTTCTTCCTTCCTTCCCTCCCTTCTTCCTTCCTCCTTCCTCCCCCTCACCTGCACCAGCTTCCCGGCAAACTGGTTCCCTCCCTCCCTCCCTTCCTTCCTTCCTTCCTTCCTTCCTTCCTTTGTCCCTCTTTCTTGTCCCCCTTCCTTCCTTCCTTCCTTCCCTTTTCTTCCCTCCTTCCTTCCTTCCTTCCTCCTTCCTCCCTTCCTTCCTCTCACCTGCAAAAGCTTCCCGGCAAACTGGTTCCGTTCCTTCCTTCCTTCCTTCCTTCCTTCCTTCCTTCCTTCCTTCCTTCCTTCCTTTGTCCCTCTTTCTTGTCCCCCTTCCTTCCTTCCTTCCTTCCTTCCCCTTTCTTCCCTCCTTCCTTCCTTCCTTCCTTCCTTCCTCCTTCCTCCCTTCCTTCCTCTCAACTGCACCAGCTTCCCAGCAAACTGGTTCCCTTCCTTCCTTCCTTCCTTCCTTCCTTCCTTCCTTCCTTCCTTCCTTCCTTTGTCTTCCTTCCTTCCTTCCTTCCTTCCCTTTTCTTCCTTCCCTCCTTCCTTCCTCCTTCCTCCCTTCCTTCCTCTCACCTGCACCAGCTTCCCGGCAAACTGGTTCACTTCCTTCCTTCCTTCCTTCCTTTGTCCCTCTTTCTTGTCCCCCTTCCTTCCTTCCTTCCTTCCTTCCTTCCTTCCTTCCTTCCTTCCTTCCCTCCCTCCCTCCCTCCCTCCCTCCTTCCTTCCTTCCTTCCTTCCTTCCTTCTTCCTCCCTTCCTTCCTCTCACCTGCACCAGCTTCCCGGCAAACTGGTTCCCTTCCTTCCTTCCTTCCTTCCTTGGCACCTTCCTTCCTTCCTTCCTTCCTTCCTTCCTTCCTTCCTTCCTTCCTTCCTTCCCTTTTCTTCCTTCCTTCCTTCCCTCCTTCCTTCCTCCTTCCTCCCTTCCTTCCTCTCACCTGCACCAGCTTCCCGGCAAACTGGTTCACTTCCTTCCTTCCTTCCTTCCTTTGTCCCTCTTTCTTGTCCCCCTTCCTTCCTTCCTTCCTTCCTTCCTTCCTTCCTTCCTTCCTTCCCTCCCTCCCTCCCTCCCTCCCTCCCTCCCTCCTTCCTTCCTTCCTTCCTTCCTTCTTCCTCCCTTCCTTCCTCTCACCTGCACCAGCTTCCCGGCAAACTGGTTCCCTTCCTTCCTTCCTTGGCACCTTCCTTCCTTCCTTCCTTCCTTCCTTCCTTCCTTCCTTCCTTCCTTCCTTCCTTCCTTCCTTCCCTTTTCTTCCTTCCTTCCTTCCCTCCTTCCTCCTTCCTTCCTCCCTTCCTTCCTCTCACCTGCACCAGCTTCCCGGCAAACTGGTTCCCTTCCTTCCTTCCTTCCTTCCTTTGTCCCTCTTTCTTGTCCCCCTTCCTTCCTTCCTTCCTTCCTTCCTTCCTTCCTTCCTTCCTTCCCTTTTCTTCCTTCCTTCCCTCCTTCCTCCCTTCCTTCCTCTCACCTGCACCAGCTTCCCGGCAAACTGGTTTCCTTCCTTCCTTCCTTCCTTCCTTCCTTCCTTCCTTCCTTCCTTCCTTCCTTTGTCCCTCTTTCTTGTCCCCCTTCCTTCCTTCCTTCCTTCCTTCCTTCCCTTTTCTTCCTTCCTTCCTTCCTTCCTTCCTTCCCTCCCTCCTTCCTCCCTTCCTTCCTCTCACCTGCACCAGCTTCCCGGCAAACTGGTTCACTTCGTTGACTCTTTCCTTTGTCCCTCTTTCTTGTCCCCCTTCCTTCCTTCCTTCCTTCCTTCCTTCCTTCCTTCCCTCCCTCCTTCCTCCCTTCCTTCCTCTCACCTGCACCAGCTTCCCGGCAAACTGGTTCCCTCCCTTCCTTCCTTCCTTCCTTCCTTCCTTCCTTCCTTCCTTCCTTCCTTCCTTCCTTCCTTCCTTTGTCCCTCTTTCTTGTCCCCCTTCCTTCCTTCCTTCCTTCCTTCCTTCCTTCCTTCCTTCCTTCCTTCCCTCCCTCCCTCCCTCCCTCCCTCCCTCCCTCCTTCCTTCCTTCCTTCCTTCCTTCTTCCTCCCTTCCTTCCTCTCACCTGCACCAGCTTCCCGGCAAACTGGTTCCCTTCCTTCCTTCCTTGGCACCTTCCTTCCTTCCTTCCTTCCTTCCTTCCTTCCTTCCTTCCTTCCTTCCCTTTTCTTCCTTCCTTCCTTCCCTCCTTCCTCCTTCCTTCCTCCCTTCCTTCCTCTCACCTGCACCAGCTTCCCGGCAAACTGGTTCCCTTCCTTCCTTCCTTCCTTCCTTTGTCCCTCTTTCTTGTCCCCCTTCCTTCCTTCCTTCCTTCCTTCCTTCCTTCCTTCCTTCCCTTTTCTTCCTTCCTTCCCTCCTTCCTCCCTTCCTTCCTCTCACCTGCACCAGCTTCCCGGCAAACTGGTTTCCTTCCTTCCTTCCTTCCTTCCTTCCTTCCTTCCTTCCTTCCTTCCTTCCTTTGTCCCTCTTTCTTGTCCCCCTTCCTTCCTTCCTTCCTTCCTTCCTTCCCTTTTCTTCCTTCCTTCCTTCCTTCCTTCCTTCCCTCCCTCCTTCCTCCCTTCCTTCCTCTCACCTGCACCAGCTTCCCGGCAAACTGGTTCACTTCGTTGACTCTTTCCTTTGTCCCTCTTTCTTGTCCCCCTTCCTTCCTTCCTTCCTTCCTTCCTTCCCTCCCTCCTTCCTCCCTTCCTTCCTCTCACCTGCACCAGCTTCCCGGCAAACTGGTTCCCTCCCTTCCTTCCTTCCTTCCTTCCTTCCTTCCTTCCTTCCTTCCTTCCTTCCTTCCTTTGTCCCTCTTTCTTGTCCCCCTTCCTTCCTTCCTTCCCTTTTCTTCCTTCCTTCCTTCCCTTCTTCCTTCCTTCCTTCCTCCTTCCTCCCTTCCTTCCTCTCACCTGCACCAGCTTCCTGGCAAACTGGTTCACTTCCTTCCTGCCTTCCTTTGTCCCTCTTTCTTGTCCCCCTTCCTTCCTTCCTTCCTTCCTTCCCTTTTCTTCCTTCCTTCCTTCCTTCCCTCCTTCCTTCCTTCCTTCCTTCCTTCCTTCCTTCCTTCCTTCCTTCCTTCCTTCCTCCTTCCTCCCTCTCACCTGCACCAGCTTCCCGGCAAACTGGTTCACTTCCTTCCTTCCTTCCTTCCTTCCTTTGTCCCTCTTTCTTGTCCCTCTTCCTTCCTTCCTTCCTTCCTTCCTTCCTTCCTTCCTTCCCTTTTCTTCCTTCCTTCCTTCCCTCCTTCCTCCTTCCTTCCTCCCTTCCTTCCTCTCACCTGCACCAGCTTCCCGGCAAACTGGTTCCCTTCCTTCCTTCCTTCCTTCCTTTGTCCCTCTTTCTTGTCCCCCTTCCTTCCTTCCTTCCTTCCTTCCTTCCTTCCTTCCTTCCTTCCTTCCCTTTTCTTCCTTCCTTCCCTCCTTCCTCCCTTCCTTCCTCTCACCTGCACCAGCTTCCCGGCAAACTGGTTTCCTTCCTTCCTTCCTTCCTTCCTTCCTTCCTTCCTTCCTTCCTTCCTTCCTTCCTTCCTTCCTTTGTCCCTCTTTCTTGTCCCCCTTCCTTCCTTCCTTCCTTCCTTCCTTCCTTCCCTTTTCTTCCTTCCTTCCTTCCTTCCTTCCTTCCCTCCCTCCTTCCTCCCTTCCTTCCTCTCACCTGCACCAGCTTCCCGGCAAACTGGTTCACTTCGTTGACTCTTTCCTTTGTCCCTCTTTCTTGTCCCCCTTCCTTCCTTCCTTCCTTCCTTCCTTCCTTCCCTCCCTCCTTCCTCCCTTCCTTCCTCTCACCTGCACCAGCTTCCCGGCAAACTGGTTCCCTCCCTTCCTTCCTTCCTTCCTTCCTTCCTTCCTTCCTTCCTTCCTTCCTTCCTTTGTCCCTCTTTCTTGTCCCCCTTCCTTCCTTCCTTCCCTTTTCTTCCTTCCTTCCTTCCCTTCTTCCTTCCTTCCTTCCTCCTTCCTCCCTTCCTTCCTCTCACCTGCACCAGCTTCCTGGCAAACTGGTTCACTTCCTTCCTGCCTTCCTTTGTCCCTCTTTCTTGTCCCCCTTCCTTCCTTCCTTCCTTCCTTCCCTTTTCTTCCTTCCTTCCTTCCTTCCTTCCCTCCTTCCTTCCTTCCTTCCTTCCTTCCTTCCTTCCTTCCTTCCTTCCTCCTTCCTCCCTCTCACCTGCACCAGCTTCCCGGCAAACTGGTTCACTTCCTTCCTTCCTT
>NC_138535.1:5123968-5138968 GCF_964234715.1 Podarcis melisellensis | reverse complement strand
CTGATTGATCAATCGATCAATCAAGGAAGAAAAAGAAGAGGGCAAACAAAAGGACGTGAGTGCAAACAAGAGGAAAGGAGACGGGAAATGAAAGGAAGTGAGGGGAAAGGAGAGGAAGTAAAAGGAGAGGAAGTGAGGGCAAATTAGAGGAAGTGAGAGGGAAATGAGAGGAAGTGAGAGGGCAAATGAAAAGGAAGTGAGAGGAAAAGAGAGGGTGAAGGGAAGGAAGTGAGGGGAAAGGAGAGGAAAGGAGAGGAAATGAGAGGACAAATGAAAGGAAGTGAGGGCAAATAAAGGAAGTGAGGGGAAATGATAGGAAAAGGGAGGGCAAGTGAAGGAAAGTGAGGGGAAAGGAAAGGAAATGAGGGGAAATGAGAGGACATAAGGAAAGGAAGCGAGAGGGCAAATGAAAGGAAGTGAGGGCAAATGAAAGGAAATGAGGGGAAATGAGAGGAAAAGAGAGGGGAAATAGAAGGAAGTGAGAGGAAAAGAGGACCAATGAAAGGAAGTGAGAGGGCAAATGGAAGGAAGTGAGAGGGGTGAATGAAAGAGCAAATGAGAGAGGAAAGGAGGGCAAATAGAAGGGGGAAAAGGGGGGAAAGGAAAGACAGGGGAAATCAAAGGTATTGCACGAGTTTCTGGGCCTGGAGGAGTTTGACCCCCTTTTCCCGGGTCTTTTCCAGGAAAAGTTCCCACAGGCGGTGGAGTTCCTGCATCCGGGTCTGGAAGGGAGGAAATGGCGGCCATCAATCAAGGAATAAAAAGGAGAGGGCAAACAACAGGACGTGAGAGTGCAAACTAGAGGAAACAAGAGGGGAAATGAGAGGAAGTGAGAAGGGAAATGAAAAGGAAGTGAGAGGAAAAGAGAGGGCAAATGGAAGGAAGTGAGGGGAAAGGAGAGGAAAGGAGGGGAAAGGAGAGGAAGTGAGAGGGAAAATAGGAAATGAAAGGAACTGAGAGGGCAAAGAAGAGGAAATGAGGAAAAATGAAAGGAAGTGAGAAAACAAAGAGGAAAAGAGAGGGAAAATGAAAGGAAGCGAGGGGAAGTGAGAAGGGAAAGTAGAGGAAAAGAGGGGAAAGGAGAGGAAATGAGGGGAAATGAAAGGAAGTGAGAGGAAAGGAGAGGAAGTGAGAGGGGAAAGAAGAGGAAAAGAGGAGAAAGAAGGGGAAATGAGGAAAAAAGGAAGTGAGAGGGCAAAGAAGAGGAAGTGAAAGGGCAAACGAAAGGAAATGAGGGAAAGCAAGAAGAAAAGAGGACAAAAAAGAGGGCAAATAAGAGGACATGGGAGCGAATAAGAGGAAAAGAGGACAAATGAAAGGAAGTGAGAGTGCAAAGAAGAGGAAGTGAGAGGGCAAATGAAAGGAAGTGAGGGGAAACGAGAGAAAGAGGGAAAAGGAGAGTCCAAACGAGAGGGCAAATGAAAGGAAGTGAGGGGAAAGGAGAGGAAGTGAGGGGAAATGAGAGGAAGCGAGGGGAAGCTAGAGGGGAAAGTAGAAGAAATGAGGGGAAAGTAGAGGAAATGAGGGAAAACAAAAGGAAGTGAGGGGAAAGGAGAGGAAGTGAGAGGGGAAAGAAGAGGAAAAGAGGAGAAAGAAGGGGAAATGGGGAAAAAAGGAAGTGAGAGGGCAAAGAAGAGGAAGTGAAAGGAAATGAGGGGAAGGAAGAAGAGGGCAAAAAAGAAAATGAGGGGAAACGAGAGGAAAAAAGAGGGCAAATAAGAGGAAAAGAAAGGGCAAGTGAAAGGAAGCGAGAGGGCAAATAAAAGGAAATGAGAGCAAATAAGAGGAAAAGAGGACAAATTAAAGGAAGTGAGAGGGCAAATGAAAGGAAGTGAGAGGGCAAACGAGAGGAAGAGGGCAAACGAGAGGAAACGAAAGGGCAAACGAGAGGAAACGGAAGGGCCAACAAGAGGAAGTGAGGGGCAACGAGAGGGAAAGGGCAAACGAGAGGAAGTGAGAGGGCAAACGAGAGGAATAGGGCAAACGAGAGGAAACGAGAGAACAAAACCAGGCCGGCACCCTCACAGCGAGGCAACGCTCCACCTACTCGCAGGTGCGCCCCCACTTGGACGACGGTGACGATGGGGCGCTGGGCTGTCCGGTAGGGCGTGAAAGACTGGAGCGCGAAACACAAGAGGTTAGGGGGGCCGGGGGGCAGGACACCCCCCAATTGTGGCGCCCAAGATTCGCGGCGTCGGGGAAACTACAACTCCCAGAATCCCCGGGAGCTTTCCCGGGAATTGTCCGGGAAATGCAGATTTCACCTCCTCTCCTTCACTGACTCCGCCACTCCCTGACTCCGCCTCCTCCTCCCTCCCTGAATCCGCCTTTCCCTCCCTGACTCCGCCTCCTCCTCCCTCCCTGACTCCGCCTCCTTCCCATCCCTGACTCCACCTCCTTTCTCCCTGACTCCGCCTCTCCCTGACTCCACCTCCTTTCTCTCCCTGACTCCGCCTCCTCTCCCACCCTGACCCCGCCTTTCCCTCCCTGACTCCTTCCCTGACTCCACCTTTCTCTCCCTGACTCCGCCTCCTTTCCCTCCCTGACTCCTCCTTTCCCTCCTCTCCTTCCATAACTCCGCCTCCTCTCCCTCCCTGGCCCCGCCTCTCATTCCCTGACTCCGCCTCCTCCCTCCCTGACTCCTTTCCTGACTCCGCCTCCTCCTCAGTCCCTGACTCCACCTCCTTCCCATCCCTGACTCCACCTCCTTTTTCTCCCTGACTCCACCTCCTTTCTCTCCCTGACTCCACCTCCTTTCTCTCCCTGACTCCGCCTCCTCTCCCACGCTGACCCCGCCTTTCCCTCCCTGACTCCTTCCCTGACTCCGCCTTTCTCTCCCTGACTCCGCCTCCTTTCCCTCCCTGACTCCACTTCCTTTCCCTCTCTGACTCCTCTCCTTCCATAACTCCGCCTCCTCTCCCTCCCTGGCCCCGCCTCTCATTCCGACTCCGCCTCCTCCCTCCCTGACTCCTTCCCTGACTCCGCCTCCTCCTCCCTCCCTGACTCCGCCTTTCCCTCCCTGACTCCTTCCCTGACTCCGCCTCCTTCCCCTCCCCTCCCGGACCCCACCTCTCCTTCCTGGCCCCGCCTCTCATTCCCTGACTCCACCTCCTCACCCTCCCTGACTCCGCCTCCTCTCCCTCCCTCTCTCCACCTCCTCCCTCCCTGACTCCGCCTCCTCTCCCTCCCTGACCCCGCCTCTAATTCCGCCTCCGCCTCCTCTCCCTCCCTGACTCCACCTCCTTTCCCTCCCTAACTCCTCTCCTTGCCTGACTCCGCCTCTTCTCCTTCCCTGACTCCACCTCCCCTCCCTCCCCGACTCCCCCTCTCCCTGACTCCACCTCCTCTCCCTCCCTGACTCCGCCTCTTTCCCCTCCCTGACTCCGCCTCCTCTCCCACCCTGACCCCGCCTCTCCCTCCATGACTCCACTTCCTTTCCCTCCTTTCCCTCCGACTCCTCTCCCTCCCTCCCTGACTCCACCTCCTTTCCCTCCCTGACTCCACCTCCTCTTCCTCCCTGACTCCGCCTCCTCTCCCACCCTGACCCCGCCTCTCCCTCCCTGACTCCACTTCCTTTCCCTCCCTCCCTGACTCCACCTCCTTTCCCTCCCTGACTCCACCTCCTCTTCCTCCCTGACTCCACCTCCTCTTCCTCCCTGACTCCGCCTTCTCTCCTTCTCTGGCCTCGCCTCTCCCTCCCTGACTCCGCCTCCTCTCCCTCCCTAACTTCGCCTCTCCCTGACTCCGCCTTCTCTCCTTCTCTGGCCCCGCCTCCTTTCCCTCCCTAACTCCTCTCCTTCCCTGACTCCGCCTCCTCTCCTTGCCTGACTCCGCCTCTTCTTCCGACTCCACCTCCCCTCCCTCCCCGACTCCACCACTCCCTGACTCCACCTCCTCTCCCTCCCTGACTCTGCCTCTCCCTCCCTGACTCCACTTCCTTTCCCTCCTTTCCCTCCGATTCCTCTCCCTCCCTCCCTGACTCCACCTCCTTTCCCTCCCTGACTCCACCTCCTCTTCCTCCCTGACTCCGCCTTCTCTCTTTCTCTGGCCTCGCCTCTCCCTCCCCGACTCCGCCTCCTCTCCCTCCCCAACTTCGCCTCCTCTCCTTCCCTGGCCCCGCCTCTAATTCCAACTCCGCCCCCTCTTCCTCCCTCTCTCCGCCTCTCCCTGACTCCGCCTTCTCCTTCTCTGGCCCCGCCTCTCCCTCCCTGACTCCGCCTCCTTTCCCTCCCTGACTCCACTCCTTCCCTGACCCCGCCTCCTCTTCCTGACTCCGACTCTCCCAGACTTCACCTCCTCCCCCTCCCTGGCCCCGCCTCTCCCTCCCTGACTCCACCTCCTTTCCTTCCCTGGCTCCATCTCCTCTCCCTCCCTGACTCCGCCTCTCCCTGACTCCGCCTTCTCTCCCTCTGGCCCCGCCTCTCCCTCCCCGACTCCACCTCCTCCCTCCCTGACCCCACCTCTCTTCCTGGTCCCGCCTCTCCCTCCCTGACTCCACCTCTCCCTCCCTGACTCCATCTCCTCTCCCTCCCTGACTCCGCCTCTCCCTGACTCCGCCTTCTCTCCCTCTGGCCCCGCCTCTCCCTCCCTGACTCCACCTCCTCCCTCCCTGACCCCACCTCTCTTCCTGGTCCCGCCTCTCCCTCCCTGACTCCACCTCTCCCTCCCTGACTCCATCTCCTCTCCCTCCCTGACTCCGCCTCTCCCTGACTCTGCCTTCTCTTCCTCTGGCCCCGCCTCTCCCTCCCTGACCCCACCTCCTCCCTCCCTGACCCCACCTCTCTTCCTGGCCCCGCCTCTCCCTCCCTGACTCCACATCCTTTCCTTCCCTGGCTCCACCTCCTCTCCCTCCCTGACCCCACCTCTCCTTCCTGGCCCCGCCTCTCATTCACTGACTCCACCCCCTCTCCCTCCCTGACTCCTCTCCTTCCCTGACTCCGCCTCCTTGTACCACCCCATCCAACATTTTGGGGCAAAACGTTGGGGGGAAACGGGGTCAAATCCTCACCCGGATGGTTTCACTGGCGAAGTGCCCCTCATTCATCATCTGGTTCCCAGTCTCGTCCAGTTTGACAATGGCGCCGGCGTTGGCCTGGACTTCGGCCTCAAAGGCCTGGTGTTTCTGGAGCTTGCCCTGGAAAAGGGGCGGAGATTGGGGCGGGTCAGACTAGATGACCCCGGGGTCCCGTGAGACTCGAGGGATATGATTGGCGGTCAAGATTCTATGATTTTGGGGCAAAATCCCAGAATTTTGGTCAAATTGGTCAAAATTCTATGATTTTTGGTCAAAATTCTATGATTTTTGATCAAAATCCCATAATTTTGGTCAGAATTCCATAATTTTGGTCAGAATTCCACAATTCTTAGTCAAAATTCCATAATTCTTAGTCAAAATTCCATGATTTTGGTCAAATATTGATCCATAATTCTTAGTCAAAATTCTCGGCTGAGATTCTGGAATTTTCCGTTGCGATTCCATAATTCTTGGTCAAAATTCTCGGTTGAGATTCTGGAATTTTCTGTTGCGATTCCATAATTCTTGGTCAAGATTCTAGAATTTTTGGTCCAAATTCCATAATCCTCAGTCAAGATTCTAGAATTCGTTGTCTAAATTCTATGATTTTTGGTCAAAATTCTATGATTTTTGGTCAAAATTCCATAATTTTGGTCATAACTCCGTAATTTTGGTCAAATTTCCATCATTCTTAGTCAAAATTCTCGGTTGAGATTCTGGAATTTCCCGTTGAGATTCCATAATTCTTGGTCAAGATTCTAGAATTTTTGGTCAAAATTCCATAATCCTCAGTCAAGATTCTAGAATTCTTTGTCCAAATTCTATGATTCTTGGTCAAAATTCTATGATTTTCGGGGTCAATATTCCATAATTCTCAGTTGAGATTCGATTTCTCAGTCGAGATTCTAGAAATCTCAAGTTGAGATTCTATAATTCTTGGTTAAAATTCTATGATACTCAGTTGAGATTCTATAAATCTCGGTCGAGATTCTATTATTCTTGGTCGAGATTCTATGATTTTCGGTCAAGATTATATAATTCTCAGTCAAAATTCCATAATTCTCGGTTGAGATTCTGTAATTCTCAGCTGAGATTCTAGAATTCTCATTCAAGATTCTATAATTCTTGTCAAAATTCTATGATTTTCGGTCGAGATTCCATTATTCTCAGTCGAGATTCTGGAATTCTCGGTTGAGATTCTATTATTCTATTGCCCTGGAAAAGGGGCGGAGATTGGGCGGGTCAGACTAGATGACCCCGGGGTCCCGTGAGACTCGAGGGATATGATTGGCGGTCGAGATTCTATGATTTGGGGGCAAAATCCCAGAATTTTGGTCAAAATCCTATGATTTTTAGTCAAAATCCTATGATTTTTAGTCAAAATCCTATGATTTTTAGTCAAAATACTATGATTTTTGGTCGAAATTCCATAATTCTCAGTCAAGATTCCATAATTCTCGGTCAAGATTCAATCAATCTCAGTTGAAATTCTATAAATCTCAGTTGAGATTCTATGATTCTCGGTCAAGATTCTATAAATCTCAGTCAAAATTCCATAATTCTCGGTTGAGATTCTAGAATTCTCATTCGAGATTCTATCATTCTTGTCAAAATTCTATGATTTTTGGTCAAAATTCCATAATTCCCGGTTGAGATTCTATTTCTCACTGGAGATTCTATAAATCTCAGTTGAGATTCAAGAATTCTCCGTCAAGATCCCATAATTCTCAGTCGAGATTCCATAATTCTTGGTCAAAATTCCATAATTCTCAGTGAAGATTCAGTTGAGAATCTTGACCGAGAATTATAGAATCTCAACTGAGATTTATAGAATCTCAACAGAGATTTAGTGAATCTTGACGGAGAATTATGGAATCTTGACTGAGAATTATGGAATTTCGACCGAAAATCATAGAATTTTGACCAAGAGTAATAGAATCTTGAGCGAGAATTCTAGAATCTCGACTCCAGTGAGAAATAGAATCTCAACCGAGATTCTATAATTCTTTGTCCAATTTCTATGATTTTTGGTCAAAATTCCATAATTCTCGGTTGAGATTCTATTTCTCACTGAAGATTCTATAAATCTCAGTTGAGATTCAATAATTCTCCGTCAAGATCCCATAATTCTCAGTCAAGATTCTATAATTCTCGCTCAAGATTCTATTATTCTTGGTCAAAATTCTATGATTTTAGGTCAAAATTCCATAATTCTTGGTCAAGATTCCAGAATTCTCGGTCGAGATTCTATAAATCTCAGTTGAGATTCCGTAATTCTCAGTCAAGATTCTGGAATCCTCGGTCAAGATTCTGGAATTCTCGGTTGAGATTCTGGAATTCTTGGTTGAGATTCTAGAATTCTTGGTTGAGATTACATAATTTTCACTCGAGATTCCAGAATTTTCAGTCGAGATTCTATAAATCTCAGTCAAGATTCTATAAATCTCAGTCGAGATTCTAGAATTAGTCAAAATTCTAAGATTCTCAGTTGAGATTCTTTAATTCTAGCTCGATGTTCTGTCATTCTTGGTCAAAATTCTATGATTTTAGGTCAAAATTCCATAATTCTTGGTCAAGATTCCATAATTCTCGGTCGAGATTCAATAAATCTCAGTCAAGATTCCATAATTCTCAATTGAGATTCCATAATTCTCAATTGAGATTCCATAATTCTCAATTGAGATTCCATAATTCTCAATTGAGATTCCATAATTCTCAATTGAGATTCCATAATTCTCAATTGAGATTCCATAATTCTCAATCTCGGTCGAGATTCTAGAATTCTTGGTCATAATGCTATGATTTTTGGTCAAGATTCTCTAATTCTCAAAGACTCTCAAATTCTCCGGCCAGATCCCATAATTTGAGAATCAAGATCCCATAATAGATCCCAGTCGAGATTCTCCAATTCTCGCTCGTTTTCTGCATTCTGGTGGGTCAGACTAGATGACCCATGGATCCCTTCCAGCTCAAGGACTCTCTAATTCTTCGTCCAGATCCCATAATAGATCCCAGTGGAGATCCCATAATAGATCTGTTGAGATTCTCCCATTCTCGCTCCAGATGTCTGCCTTCTTGTGGGTCAGACTAGAGGACCCAGGGATCCCTTCCAGCTCAACCACCCTGGATCTCTCCGTCCAAATCCCATCATAGATCCCAGTCAAGATTCCATAATCAAGATCCCATCATAGATCCCAGTCAAGATCCCATAAGCAAGATCCCATAATAGATCCCAGTCGAGATCCTCAAATTCTCACTCGAGATTCCGGCATTCTGGTGGGTCAGACTAGATGACCCATGGATCCCTTCCAGCTCAAAGACTCTATAATTCTCTGTCCAGATCCCACAATTTGAGAGTCAAGATCCCATAATAGATCCCACAACCAAGATCCCATAATAGATCCCAGTCAAGACCCCACAAGCAAGATCCCATAATAGATCCCAGTCAAGATTCTCCCATTCTCGCTCCAGATCTCTGCCTTCTGGTGGGTCAGACTAGAGAACCCAGGGATCCCTTCCAGCTCAACCACCCTGGATCTCTCCGGCCAAATCTCATAATAGATCCCAGTCAAGATTCCATAATCAAGATCCCATCATAGATCCCAGTCGAGATCCCATAAGCAAGATCCCATAATAGATCCCAGTCGAGACCCTCAAATTCTTGCTCGAGATTCCGGCATTCTGGTGGGTCAGACTAGATGACCCATGGATCCCTTCCAGCTCAAAGACTCTATAATTCTCTGTCCAGATCCCACAATTTGAGAGTCAAGATCCCATGATAGATCCCATAATCAAGATCCCATAATAGATCCCAGTCAAGACCCCACAAGCAATATCCCAGTCAAGATTCTCCCATTCTCGCTCCAGATTTCTGCCTTCTGGTGGGTCAGACTAAAGAACCCAGGGATCCCCTTCCAGCTCAACCACCCTGGATCTCTCCGTCCAGATCCCATCATAGATCCTAGTCAAGATCCCATAATCAAGATCCCATCATAGATCCCAGTCGAGATCCTCAAATTCTCGCTCCAGAGCTCTGCCTTCTGGTGGGTCAGACTAGAGAACCCAGGGATCCCTTCCAGCTCAACCACCCTGGATCTCCCCGTCCAAATCCCATAATAGATCCCAGTCAAGATTCCATAATCAAGATCCCATAATAGATCCCAGTCGAGATCCCATAAGCAAGATCCCATAATAGATCCCAGTCGAGATGCTCAAATTCTCACTCGAGATTCCGGCATTCTGGTGGGTCAGACTAGATGACCCATGGATCCCTTCCAGCTCAAAGACTCTATAATTATCTGTCCAGATCCCACAATTTGAGAGTCAAGATCCCATAATAGATCCCACAACCAAGATCCCATAATAGATCCCAGTCAAGACCCCACAAGCAAGATCCCATAATAGATCCCAGTCAATATTCTCCCATTCTCGCTCCAGATCTCTGCCTTCTGGTGGGTCAGACTAGAGAACCCAGGGATCCCCTTCCAGCTCAACCACCCTGGATCTCTCCGTCCAAATCCCATCATAGATCCCAGTCAAGATTCCATAATCAAGATCCCATCATAGATCCCAGTCGAGATCCCATAAGCAAGATCCCATAATAGATCCCAGTCGAGATGCTCAAATTCTCACTCGAGATTCCGGCATTCTGGTGGGTCAGACTAGATGACCCATGGATCCCTTCCAGCTCAAAGACTCTATAATTCTCTGTCCAGATCCCACAATTTGAGAGTCAAGATCCCATAATAGATCCCACAACCAAGATCCCATAATAGATCCCAGTCAAGACCCCACAAGCAAGATCCCATAATAGATCCCAGTCAATATTCTCCCATTCTCGCTCCAGATCTCTGCCTTCTGGTGGGTCAGACTAGAGAACCCAGGGATCCCCTTCCAGCTCAACCACCCTGGATCTCTCCGTCCAGATCCCATCATAGATCCCAGTCAAGATCCCATAATCAAGATCCCATCATAGATCCCAGTCGAGATCCCATAAGCAAGATCCCATAATAGATCCCAGTCGAGATCCTCAAATTCTCGCTCGAGATTCCGGCATTCTGGTGGGTCAGACTAGATGACCCATGGATCCCTTCCAGCTCAAAGACTCTATAATTCTCTGTCCAGATCCCACAATTTGAGAGTCAAGATCCCATGATAGATCCCATAATCAAGATCCCAGTCAAGACCCCACAAGCAAGATCCCATAATAGATCCCAGTCAATATTCTCCCATTCTCGCTCCAGAGCTCTGCCTTCTGGTGGGTCAGACTAGAGAACCCAGGGATCCCCTTCCAGCTCAACCACCCTGGATCTCTCCATCCAGATCCCATCATAGATCCCAGTCAAGATCCCATCATAGATCCCAGTCAAGATCCCATCATCGATCCCAGTCAAGATTCTTGAATTCTCGCTCCTGATTCCGGCACTCTGGTGGGTCCGGCTAGATGACCCCCGGGATCCCCTTACCTGCAGGTTGGTGGGATCCTTGTAGCTCTCGTCCGAAGCCACCTGGAGCTTCTCCTGGATCCACTTCTCCAACTCGTCGGCGTCGCGCTGGAAGAACTGGAAGCGGTAGGAGTCCTCCAGCTTCTGGCGCCGCAGGGTGGACAACTCCTTGAAGCGGTGGTAGCGGTCCAGGACCTGCTGGCGCCGCTCCTGGATGTCCTCCGCCGTCTCCAGGACCTTCACCCCAGAGAGATCCATGGTCTGGAAGGGAAAGAGGGTCCGGGGTCAAAAGATGGAGGTCCTACCATGGGTTTCCAAGAGCTTCTCCACCAAAAGATGGAGGTCCTACCAGAGCTTCTCCATCAAAAGATGGAGGTCCTACCAGAGCTTCTCCATCAAAAGATGGAGGTCCTACCATGGGTTTCCAAGAGGTTCTCCATCAAAAGATGGAGGTCCTACCATGGATTTCCAAGAGCTTCTCCATCAAAAGATGGAGGTCCTACCATGGATTTCCAAGAGCTTCTCCATCAAAAGACGGAGGTCCTACCAGAACTTCTCCACCAAAAGACGGAGGTCCTACCAGAGCTTCTCCCTCAAAAGATGGAGGTCCTACCATGGGTTTCCAAGAGGTTCTCCACCAAAAGATGGAGCTCCTACCAGAGCTTCTCCATCAAAAGATGGAGGTCCTACCAGAGCTTCTCCATCAAAAGACGGAGGTCCTACCATGGGTTTCCAAGAGGTTCTCCACCGAAAGATGGAGGTCCTACCAGAGCTTCTCCATCAAAAGATGGAGGTCCTACCAGAGCTTCTCCATCAAAAGATGGAGGTCCTACCATGGGTTTCCAAGAGCTTCTCCACCAAAAGATGGAGGTCCTACCAGAGCTTCTCCATCAAAAGATGGAGGTCCTACCAGAGCTTCTCCATCAAAAGATGGAGGTCCTACCATGGGTTTCCAAGAGGTTCTCCACCAAAAGATGGAGGTTCTACCAGAGCTTCTCCATCAAAAGATGGAGGTCCTACCAGAGCTTCTCCATCAAAAGACGGAGGTCCTACCATGGATTTCCAAGAGCTTCTCCACCAAAAGACGGAGGTCCTACCAGAGCTTCTCCATCAAAAGATGGAGGTCCTACAAGAGCTTCTCCACCAAAAGACGGAGGTCCTACCAGAGCTTCTCCATCAAAAGATGGAGGTCCTACCAGAGCTTCTCCATCAAAAGATGGAGGTCCTAGCAGAGCTTCTCCATCAAAAGACGGAGGTCCTACCATGGGTTTCCAAGAGCTTCTCCACCAAAAGATGGAGGTCCTACCAGAGCTTCTCCATCAAAAGATGGAGGTCCTAGCAGAGCTTCTCCATCAAAAGATGGAGGTCCTACCATGGGTTTCCAAGAGCTTATCCACCAAAAGATGGAGGTCCTACCAGAGCTTCTCCATCAAAAGATGGAGGTCCTACCATGGATTTCCAAGAGCTTCTCCATCAAAAGATGGAGGACCTACCATGGGTTTCCAAGAGGTTCTCCACCAAAAGATGGAGGTCCTACCAGAGCTTCTCCATCAAAAGACGGAGGTCCTACCATGGGTTTCCAAGAGGATCTCCACCAAAAGATGGAGGTCCTACCAGAGCTTCTCCATCAAAAGATGGAGGTCCTACCAGAGCTTCTCCATCAAAAGACGGAGGTCCTACCATGGGTTTCCAAGAGCTTCTCCACCAAAAGATGGAGGTCCTACCAGAGCTTCTCCATCAAAAGACGGAGGTCCTACCATGGGTTTCCAAGAGGTTCTCCACCAAAAGATGGAGGTCCTACCAGAGCTTCTCCATCAAAAGATGGAGGTCCTACCAGAGCTTCTCCATCAAAAGATGGAGGTCCTACCATGGGTTTCCAAGAGGTTCTCCACCAAAAGATGGAGGCCCTACCAGAGCTTCTCCATCAAAAGATGGAGGTCCTACCAGAGCTTCTCCATCAAAAGACGGAGGTCCTAGCAGAGCTTCTCCATCAAAAGATGGAGGTCCTACCATGGGTTTCCAAGAGCTTCTCCACCAAAAGATGGAGGTCCTACCAGAGCTTCTCCATCAAAAGACGGAGGTCCTAGCAGAGCTTCTCCATCAAAAGATGGAGGTCCTACCATGGGTTTCCAAGAGGTTCTCCACCAAAAGATGGAGGTCCTACCAGAGCTTCTCCATCAAAAGATGGAGGTCCTAGCAGAGCTTCTCCATCAAAAGACGGAGGTCCTACCATGGATTTCCAAGAGCTTCTCCATCAAAAGATGGAGGTCCTACCATGGATTTCCAAGAGCTTCTCCACCAAAAGATGGAGGTCCTACCAGAGCTTCTCCATCAAAAGACGGAGGTCCTACCAGAGCTTCTCCACCAAAAGACGGAGGTCCTACCAGAGCTTCTCCACCAAAAGACGGAGGTCCTACCAGAGCTTCTCCACCAAAAGACGGAGGTCCTACCAGAGCTTCTCCATCAAAAGATGGAGGTCCTACCATGGGTTTCCAAGAGGTTCTCCACCAAAAGATGGAGGTCCTACCAGAGCTTCTCCATCAAAAGATGGAGGTACTACCAGAGCTTCTCCATCAAAAGACGGAGGTCCTACCATGGGTTTCCAAGAGCTTCTCCACCAAAAGACGGAGGTCCTACCAGAGCTTCTCCATCAAAAGATGGAGGTCCTACCATGGGTTTCCAAGAGGTTCTCCACCAAAAGATGGAGGTCCTACCAGAGCTTCTCCATCAAAAGATGGAGGTCCTACCATGGATTTCCAAGAGCTTCTCCATCAAAAGATGGAAGTCCTACCATGGATTTCCAAGAGCTTCTCCATCAAAAGATGGAGGTCCTACCAGAGCTTCTCCATCAAAAGATGGAGGTCCTACCAGAGCTTCTCCATCAAAAGATGGAGGTCCTACCATGGGTTTCCAAGAGGTTCTCCATCAAAAGATGGAGGTCCTACCATGGATTTCCAAGAGCTTCTCCACCAAAAGATGGAGGTCCTACCAGAGCTTCTCCATCAAAAGATGGAGGTCCTACCAGAGCTTCTCCATCAAAAGACGGAGGGCCTACCAGAGCTTCTCCATCAAAAGACAGAGGTCCTACCATGGATTTCCAAGAGCTTCTCCACCAAAAGATGGAGGTCCTACCATGGGTTTCCAAGAGGTTCTCCACCAAAAGATGGAGGTCCTACCAGAGCTTCTCCATCAAAAGATGGAGGTCCTACCAGAGCTTCTCCATCAAAAGATGGAGGTCCTACCATGGATTTCCAAGAGCTTCTCCACCAAAAGATGGAGGTCCTACCAGAGCTTCTCCATCAAACGACGGAGGTCCTACCAGAGCTTCTCCATCAAAAGATGGAGGTCCTACCATGGGTTTCCAAGAGGTTCTCCACCAAAAGATGGAGGTCCTACCAGAGCTTCTCCATCAAAAGATGGAGGTCCTACCAGAGCTTCTCCATCAAAAGATGGAGGTCGTACCAGAGCTTCTCCATCAAAAGATGGAGGTCCTACCAGAGCTTCTCCACTAAAAGATGGAGGTCCTACCAGAGCTTCTCCATCAAAAGATGGAGGTCCTACCATGGGTTTCCAAGAGGTTCTCCACCAAAAGATGGAGGTCCTACCAGAGCTTCTCCATCAAAAGATGGAGGTCCTACCAGAGCTTCTCCATCAAAAGATGGAGGTCCTACCATGGGTTTCCAAGAGGTTCTCCACCAAAAGATGGAGGTCCTACCAGAGCTTCTCCATCAAAAGATGGAGGTCCTACCAGAGCTTCTCCATCAAAAGATGGAGGTCCTACCAGAGCTTCTCCATCAAAAGATGGAGGTCCTACCAGAGCTTCTCCACCAAAAGATGGAGGTCCTACCAGAGCTTCTCCATCAAAAGACGGAGGTCCTACCATGGGTTTCCAAGAGGTTCTCCACCAAAAGATGGAGTCCCTACCAGAGCTTCTCCATCAAAAGATGGAGGTCCTACCAGAGCTTCTCCATCAAAAGATGGAGGTCCTACCAGAGCTTCTCCATCAAAAGATGGAGGTCCTACCAGAGCTTCTCCATCAAAAGACGGAGGTCCTACCAGAGCTTCTCCCTCAAAAGATGGAGGTCCTACCATGGGTTTCCAAGAGCTTCTCCACCAAAAGACGGAGGTCCTACCAGAGCTTCTCCATCAAAAGATGGAGGTCCTACCAGAGCTTCTCCATCAAAAGACGGAGGTCCTACCATGGGTTTCCAAGAGGTTCTCCACCAAAAGACGGAGGTCCTACCAGAGCTTCTCCATCAAAAGATGGAGGTCCTACCAGAGCTTCTCCATCAAAAGACGGAGGTCCTACCATGGGTTTCCAAGAGGTTCTCCACCAAAAGATGGAGGTCCTACCAGAGCTTCTCCATCAAAAGATGGAGGTCCTACCATGGGTTTCCAAGAGGTTCTCCACCAAAAGATGGAGGTCCTACCAGAGCTTCTCCCTCAAAAGATGGAGGTCCTACCATGGATTTCCAAGAGCTTCTCCGTCAAAATGGATCCCTTCCAGCTCAAAGACTCTACAACTCTCTGTCCAGATCCCAC
>NC_138535.1:5087273-5123768 GCF_964234715.1 Podarcis melisellensis | reverse complement strand
CGTTTGCCCTCACTTCCTTTCATTTGTCCTCTCTTTTCCTTATTTGCCCTCTCACTTCCTTTCATTTCCTCTCACATTTGCTCTTATTTGCCCTCTCACTTCATTGTCCTCTTTTGCCCTCATGTCCTCTTATTTGCCCTCTCACTTCCTCTCGTTTGCCCTCTCTTTTCCTCTTATTTGCCCTCTCACTTCCTCTTGTTTCCCTTCACTTCCTTTCATTTGTCCTCTCTTTTCCTCTTATTTGCCCTCTCACTTCCTTTCATTTGCTCTCACATTTGCTCTTATTTGCCCTCTCACTTCATTGTCCTCTTTCGCCCTCATTTCCTCTTATTTGCCCTCTCACTTCCTCTCGTTTGCCCTCTCTTTTCCTCTTATTTGCCCTCTCACTTCCTCTCATTTGCCCTCTCTTTCCTCTCACTTCCTTTCATTTGCCCTCGTTTCCTCTCACTTCCTTTCATTTGCCCTGTCACTTTTCATTTGCTCTCTCACTTCCTTTCATTTCCACTCTCTTCCTGTTACTCTCACTTTCTCTCGTTTCTTCTCTTTTCCTCTCCTTTGCACTCTCATTTCCTTTCCTTTGCCCTCTCGCTTCCTCCTGTTTCCCCTCACTTCCTCTCCAGAACCTTCACCCCGGAGAGGTCCATGGTCTGGAAGTCAAAGAGGTTCTCCTGTCAAAATATGGAGGTCCTACCATCAATTTCAAACAAGAGGAAGTGAGAGGGGAAAGGAAAAGAGAGGAAATGAGGGGAAGTGAGAGGGGAAAATGAAAGGAAGTGAGTGCAAATAAGAGGGAAAGAGAGGGCAAATAAAGAAAAAGAGGAAATGAGGGGAAGTGAGAGGGCAAAGGAAAGGAAATGAGAGGAGAAATAAGAGGAAATGAGCGGGAAAGAGAGGAAAATTAAAGGAAGTGAGAGGGGAAATGAGAGGAAGTGAGAGGGCAAAGGAAAGGAAATGAGAGGAGAAATAAGAGGAAATGAGCGGGAAAGAGAGGAAAAATAAAGGAAGTGAGAGGGGAAATGAGAGGTAGTGAGAGGGCAAAGGAAAGGAAATGAGAGGAGAAATAAGAGGAAATGAGCGGGAAAGAGAGGAAAATTAAAGGAAGTGAGAGGGGAAATGAGAGGAAGTGAGAGGGCAAAGGAAAGGAAATGAGAGGAGAAATAAGAGGAAATGAGCGGGAAAGAGAGAAAAATAAAGGAAGTGAGAGGGGAAATGAGAGGTAGTGAGAGGGCAAAGGAAAGGAAATGAGAGGAGAAATAAGAGGAAATGAGCGGGAAAGAGAGGAAAATTAAAGGAAGTGAGAGGGAAATGAGAGGAAGTGAGAGGACAAAGGATAGGAAATGAGTGGAGAAATAAGAGGAAATGAGCGGGAAAGAGGAAAATTAAAGGAAGTGAGAGGGGAAATGAGAGGAAGTGAGAGGGCAAAGGAAAGGAAATGAGAGGAGAAATAAGAAATGAGCGGGAAAGAGAGGAAAATTAAAGGAAGTGAGAGGGGAAATGAGAGGAAGTGAGAGGGCAAAGGAAATGAGAGGAGAAATAAGAAATGAGCGGGAAAGAGAGGAAAATTAAAGGAAGTGAGAGGGGAAATGAGAGGAAGTGAGAGGGCAAAGGAAAGGAAATGAGAGGAGAAATGAGAAATGAGCGGAGGTCCTACCATCAATTTCCCATGGAAATATGGAAACAAGAGAAAAGCGGGGGCAAAGGAAAAGACGTGAGAGGGCAAGTAAGAGGAAACGAGAGGAAACGAGAGGAAGTGAGAGGGGCAAAGGAAAGGAAGTGAGAGGGCAAAAGAAAGGAGGTGAGAGGAAAAAAGATGGCAAAGGAAAGGAAAAAAGGGGAAGCGAGAGGGCAAATGAAAGGAAGTGAGAGGGCAAAGAAGAGGAAAAAGGGAAATGAAAGGAAGTAAGAAGAAGTGAGAGGGCAAATGAAAGGAAGTGAGAGGAAAAAAGATGCAAATGAAAGGAAAAAAGGGAAGCGAGAGGGCAAATGAAAGGAAGTGACAGGGCAAAGAAGAGGAAAAAAGAAGGAAAATGAAAGGAAGTAAGAAGAAGTGAGAGGGCAAATGAAAGGAAGTGAGAGGGCAAAGAAGAGGAAAATGAAAGGAAGTGAGGGGCAAAGAAAAGGAAATGAGGGGAAATGAGAGGGAACGAGGGGAAAAGAGAGGGCAAATGAAAGGAAGTGAGAGAGCAAATGAAAGGAAGTGAGAGGGCAATTAAGAGGAAATGAGGGGAAGCGAGGGGAAAAGAGAAGGCAAAGGAAAGGAAGTGTAGGGAAATGGGAGGAAGTGAGAGGAAAAGAGAGAGGAAAGAAATGAGAGGGCAAATCAGAGGAATGGAGAGGAAACAAGAGGAAAAGAGAGGGCAAAGGAAAGGAAGTGAGAGGGCAAAGGAAAGGAAGTGAGAGGAAGTGAGAGGAAGTGAGAGGGCAATTGAAGGGAAGTGAGAGGGCAAAGAAGAGGAAAATGAAAGGAAGTGAGGGGCAAAGGAAAGGAAGTGAGAGGAAAAGAAGAGGAAAATGAAAGGAAGTGAGAGGGTAAAGTGAAAGGAAGTGAGTGCAAATAAGAGGAAAAGAGAGGGGCAAATGAAATGAAGTGAGAGGGCAAAGAAGAGGAGAGGAAAAGAGGAAAAAGGGAGAGGAAACAAGAGGAAAAGAGAACAAATGAAAGGAAGTGAGAGGGCAAATAAGAAGAAAAGAAGGAAAATGAAAGGAAGTGAGAGGGGCAAAGGAAAGGAAATGAGGGGAAATGAGAGGGAATGAGGGGAAAGAGAGGGCAAATGAAAGGTAGTGGGAGAGGAAAGAGGGCAAATGAAAGGAAGTGAGAGGGCAAATGAAAGGAAATGAGAGGAAGTGAGGGAAGTGAGAGGACAAAGAAGAGGAAAGGAGAGGAAAAAAGGAGGAAACAAGAGGAAAAGAGAGAACAAATGAAAGGAAGTGAGAGGAAATTTGCCCTCTTTTCCTCTCATTTCCTTTCATTTGCCCTCTTTTCCTCTCACTTCCTCTTGCTTCCCTCACTTCCTTTCGTTTGCCCTCACTTCCTTTCATTTGTCCTCTCTTTTCCTCTTATTTGCCCTCTCACTTCCTTTCATTTCCTCTCACATTTGCTCTTATTTGCCCTCTCACTTCATTGTCCTCTTTCGCCCTCATGTCTTCTTATTTGCCCTCTCACTTCCTCTCGTTTGCCCTCTCTTTTCCTCTTATTTGCCCTCTCACTTCCTCTCATTTGCCCTCTCTTTTCCTCTTGTTTCCCTTCACTTCCTTTCATTTGTCCTCTCTTTTCCTCTTATTTGTCCTCTCACTTCCTCTCATTTGCCCTCTCTTTTCCTCTCACTTCCTTTCATTTGCCCTCGTTTCCTCTCATTTCCTTTCATTTGCCCTCTTTTTCCTTCTTACGTCCTTTCATTTGCCCTCTCCTTTGCACTCTCATTTCCTTTCCTTTGCCCTCTCGCTTCCTCCTGTTTCCCCTCACTTCCTCTCCAGAACCTTCACCCCAGAGAGGTCCATGGTCTGGAAGTCAAAGAGGTTCTCCTGTCAAAATATGGAGGTCCTACCATCAATTTCTAACGTTCCTCCCAATGGAAATGTGGAAAGGAGGGGAAACAAGAGGAAATGAGAGGGGAAATAAGAGGAAATGAGGGGAAAGAAGCATAAAAGTGGGGAAAGGAAAGGAAATGAGAGGGCAAATAAGAGGAAATGAGGGGAAACGAGAGGAAAAGAGAGAGGAAAGGAAAGGAAAGGAAATGAGAGGAAGTGACAGGGCAAAGGAAAGGAAGTGAGAGGAAAAAAGAGTGCAAATGAAAGGAAAAAAGGGGAAGTGAGAGGGAAAATGAAAGGAAATGAGAGGCCAAAAAAGAGGAAAAGAGAAGGAAAATGAAAGGAAGTGAGAGGGCAAAAAACAGGAAATGAGGAGAAGCGAGAGGAAGTGAGAGGGCAAATGAAAGGAAATGAGAGGGAAATAAGAGGAAATGAGGGGAAAGAAGTGGAAAAGAGGGGAAAGGAAAGGAAATGAGTGGGCAAATAAGAGGAAATGAGGGGAAACGAGAGGAAAAGAGAGGAAATGAGAGGAAGTGAGAAGGCAAAGGAAAGGAAATGAGAGGAAAAAAGAGGGCAAATGAAAGGAAAAAAGGGGAAGGAAGAGGGCAAATGAAAGGAAAAGAGAGAGGAAACAAGGTTAAAGAGGAAAATGAAAGGAAGTGGGAGGGCAAATGAAAGGAAATGAGGAGAAGCGAGAGGAAGTGAGAGGGCAAATGAAAGGAAATGAGAGGGGAAAGAAGAGGAAATGAGGGGAAAGAAGCGGAAAAGAGGGGAAAGGAAAGGAAATGAGAGGGCAAAGAAGAGGAAAAGAGAAGGAAAATGAAAGGAAGTGAGAGGGCAAAGGAAAGGAAATGAGAAGCGAGAGGAAGTGAGAGGGCAAAGGAAAGGAAATGAGGAGAAGCGAGAGGGTAAATGAAAGGAAAAGAGAGAGGAAACAAGGGTAAAGAGGAAAATGAAAGGAAGTGGGAGGGCAAATGAAAGGAAATGAGGAGAAGCGAGAGGGCAAATGAAAGGAAATGAGAGGGGAAAGAAGAGGAAATGAGGGGAAAGAAGCGGAAAAGAGGGGAAAGGAAAGGAAATGAGATGGCAAATAAGAGGAAAAGAGAGAGGAAATGAGAGGAAGTGAGAAGGCAAAGGAAAGGAAATGAGAAGCGAGAGGAAGTGAGAGGGCAAATGAAAGGAAATGAGGAGAAGCAAGAGGGTAAATGAAAGGAAAAGAGAGAGGAAACAAGGGTAAAGAGGAAAATGAAAGGAAGTGGGAGGGCAAATGAAAGGAAATGAGGAGAAGCGAGAGGAAGTGAGAGGGCAAATGAAAGGAAATGAGAGGGGAAATAAGAGGAAATGAGGGGAAAGAAGCGGAAAAGAGGGGAAAGGAAATGAGAGGGCAAATAAGAGGAAAAGAGAAGGAAAATGAAAGGAAGTGAGAGGGCAAAGGAAAGGAAATGAGAAGCGAGAGGAAGTGAGAGGGCAAAGGAAAGGAAATGAGAGGGGAAATAAGAGGAAATGAGGGGAAAGAAGCGGAAAAGAGGGAAAAGGAAAGGAAATGAGAGGGCAAATAAGAGGAAATGAGGGGAAACAAGAGGAAAAGAGAGAGGAAATGAGAGGAAGTGAGAAGGCAAAGGAAAGGAAATGAGAGGAAAAAAGAGGGCAAATGAAAGGAAAAAAGGGGAAGGAAGAGGGCAAATGAAAGGAAGTGAGAGGGCAAAGAAGAGGAAAAGAGAAGGAAAATGATAGGAAGTGAGAGGGCAAATGAAAGGAAATGAGGAGAAGCGAGAGGGTAAATGAAAGGAAAAGAGAGAGGAAACAAGGGTAAAGAGGAAAATGAAAGGAAGTGGGAGGGCAAATGAAAGGAAATGAGAGGGGAAATAAGAGGAAATGAGGGGAAAGAAGCGGAAAAGAGGGGAAAGGAAAGGAAATGAGAGGGCAAAGAAGAGGAAAAGAGAAGGAAAATGAAAGGAAGTGAGAGGGCAAAGGAAAGGAAATGAGGAGAAGCGAGAGGAAGTGAGAGGGCCAATGAAAGGAAGTGGCAAGGCAAAGGAGAGGAAGAGGATTGGAAAAAATTTAAAGTTTATTTACAGAAATACTGTCAAATTAAGGAATGTGAGAAAGATGCTGGAATGAAGTTATGCGGCTTTAGCCGAAATGTTATAAAGAATGAAGTAAAATCAATTTAATGATTATTAAAAATAAATTTTGTTAATGGGCCAAAGCGGAAAAAATCAAGGTTAGATTGTGTTAAGATAAATTATAGAACAAAAATTGAGAAAGATAGAAAGGATTTGCTGAAATAGCTAAATGAACGAGAATACAAAAAAGGGAGGTGTGAGGAGGTCAGGGAAACAAGTAAATGACAGATTTTGGCAGATTCCCTGCAAAACTACTTGGGGAAAGGGTGGATCCCCTGCAGAGATCCATTGGGAAAGGGAAGATCCCCAGCAGAAATCCATTGGGAAAGGAGGGATCCCTTGCCAAGCTTTGGGGAAGGAAAGATTCTTCCCTGCAAAAAGACTTGGGGAAAGGGTGGGTCCCTTGCAGAGATCCACTGGGAAAGGGAGGATCCCTGGCCCAGCTTTGGGGAAGGAAAGATTCTTCCCTGCAAAAAGACTTGGGGAAAGGGTGGGTCCCTTGCAGAGATCCACTGGGAAAGGGAGGATCCCTTGCCAAGCTTTGGGGAAGGAAAGATTCCCTGCAAAAATACTTGGGGAAAGGGAGGATCCCTTGCAGAGATCCACTGGGAAAGGGAGGATCCCTTGCCAAGCTTTGGGGAAGGAAAGATTCCCTGCAAAAATACTTGGGGAAAGGGAGGATCCCTTGCAGAGATCCACTGGGAAAGGGAGGATCCCTGGCCAAGCTTTGGGAAAGGAAAGATTCCCTGCAAAAATACTTGGGGGAAGGGAGGATCCCTTGCAGAGATCCACTGGGAAAGGGAGGATCCCTGGCCAAGCTTTGGGAAAGGAAAGATTCCCTGCAAAAACGCTTTGGGAAAAAGCAGGTTCCTTGCAAAGCTTTGGGAAGGGCCCAATCCCCTGCCCTGAGCAGATCCCCTGCAAAAAATGCTTTGGGAAGATCCCCTGCCCTGAGCAGATCCTCTGCCAAAAAGCTTTGGGAGGGGCCCGATCCCCTGCCATGAGCAGATTCCTGCAAAAAAAAAAAAAGATTTGGGAAAGGGCAGGTTCCCTGGAAAAATCCTTTGGGAAAGGGCAGATCTCCTGCAAGGGGTAGATTCCTTGCCAAAAAAGGGAGGTGTGAAGAGGTCAGGGAAACAAGCAAATGAAAGATAAGACATGGAAAAATTGATTTGTTTTTAATTGTTTTTATTTTTCTGTATTTTGTATTTTTTTCTTTCTTTTTCTTATTTTTGTAAGCTTTTTTGAAACGTTAATATCTTTTTTTTTAAAAAAAGAGGAGGTCGATGAAACAAGTAAATGAAAGATAAAGATATGGACATATTGGATGTGTTTTTAATTCTTTTGGCTTTTTTGTTTGTTTTGCTGTATTGTTTTTTTCTATGTATTGTAATGTATTGATTTGTTTTTGTTTATTTTTTCTTTCTTTTCTTTTTTCTGTAATCTTTAAACTTTTAATAAATATTATTTTTTTAAAAAAGAGAGCGAGAAGGGTCGGTCAAATGCAATTGGAAAACCAGAATCAAATGCAATTGGAAAACCAGAATTAAGAAGCAAGGGGGAAATTCTATATATATGAAAAAACCAGAATCAAATGCAATTGGAAAATTCTCTATATAATTAAAAACCAGAATCAAATGAACTTAGAAAACCAGGATAAAATGCAAACTGAAAATTCTATATTTTAAACCAGGATAAAACACAAGCTGAAAATTATATATATTTTAAACCAGGATAAAATGCAAGCTGAGAACTATCTATTTTAAACCAGAATAAAAGCTGATTTGGGGAAAAAGGGCTGTTTACTTTGCATTTTCTGGCTGCAGGGGAAAATAAAGGTTTGGGAAAGGGTGGATCCCCTAGAGACATCCGTTGGGAAAGGGCAGATCCCCTGCAAAGCTTTGGGAAGGGCCCGATCCCCTGCTCTGAGCAGATCCCCCGCAGAAATCCTTTAGGAAAGGGCAGATCCCCTGCAATGGACAGATTCCCTGCCAAAAATGCTTTGGGAAAGGGCAGATCCCCTGCCATGAGCAGATTCCCTGCAAGGATCCTTTGGGAAAGAGCAGATTCCCTGCAAAGCTTTGGGAAAGGGCAGATTCCCTCAAAAATGCTTTGGGAAGGGGCAGATTCCTTGCACAGGGCAGATTTCCTGGAAGGGCAGATTCCCTCAAAAATGCTTTGGGAAGGGGCAGATCACTTGCAAGGGTGAGATTCCCTGCAACGAGTAGATTCCCTCAAAAATGCTTTGGGAAGGGGCGGATTCCCTGCAAAAAATTGGGAAGGGGCAGATCCCCTGCCCTGAGCAGATCCCTTGCAAAAAAGCTTTGGGAATATTTATATTTTAAACCAGAACAAAATGCATCTGGAAAATATTTATATTTTAAATCAGGAAAAAATACAAGCTGAAAATTTTATATATATATTAAACCAGAACAAAATGCAACTGGAAAATCAAAATTGCGAGGCAAGGGGAAAATTCCATATATATTTAAAAACCAGAATCAAATGCAATTGAAAACCAGAATAAAATGCAAGGGGGAAATTCTATATATTTTAAACTAGGATAAAATGAAGCTGAAAATAATATATATATATGTTTTAAACAACCAGAATCACATCCAATTGGAAAAGGAGATTATCTTTGAAACCACCAGTGGAAAACCAGGATTTTTTCTTTCCTTCCTTCCTTCCCTCGCTCCCTCCTTCCCTGCTCCTCTGTTTCCTTTTTTCCTTCCTTCCTTCCCTCGCTCCCTCCTTCCTTCCTTCCCTGCTCCTGTTTCCTTTTTTCCTTCCTTCCTTCCCTCCCTCCTTCCCTCGCTCCTTCTCTCGTTCCCTCTTTCCTTCCTTGTTCCTCTGTTTCCTTTTTTCCTTCCCTCCTTCCTTCCTTCCTTCCCTCGCTCCCTCCTTCCTTCCTTCCCTCCTTCCTTCCTTCCCTCGCTCCCTCCTTCCTTCCTTCCTTCCCTGCTCCTGTTTCCTTTTTCCTTCCTTCCTTCCCTCCCTCCTTCCCTCGCTCCCTCCCTCCCTCCTTCCCTCCCTCTTTCTTTCTTGTCCCTCTTTCTTTCTTCCTTTCTTCCTTCCTTCCTTCCCTTCCTCCTTCCTTTTCCTTCCTCCCTCCCTCCTTCCTTCCGCCCTCCCTCTTTCCTCCTTCCCTCTTTCCTTTCTTCCTTCCTTCCTTTTCTATTTCCTGCTGTTGCGAAAAAAAATGCAAGCTAAGAACTATATATTTTAAACCAGGATAAAATAAAAGCTGAGAACTCTATATTTTAAACCAGGAAAAACTCTATATTTTAAACCAGGATAAACTCTATATTTTAAACCAGGATAAAATAAAAGCTGAGAACTATATATTTTAAACCAGGATAAACTATTTTAAACCAGGATAAAATGCAAGATGAAAATTCTATCTATTTTAAACCAGAATAAAATCCAATTGGAAAACCAGAATAAAATGCAAGGGGAAAATTCTATATATATTTAAAAACCAGGATAAAATGCAATTGGAAAATCAGAATTAAATGGAAGGGGGAAATTCTATATATATTTAAAAACCAGAATCAAATGCAATTGGAATACCAGGATAAAATGCAAACTGAAAATTCTATATTTTAAACCAGGATAAAACGCAAGCTGAGAACTATCTATTTTAAACCAGAATAAAAGCTCAAAATTATATATATTAAAACCCAGAATCACATCCAATGGGAAAAGGAGATTATTTTTGAAACCACCAGTGGGAAACCAGGATTTTTCCAAAGGGAAAATGAGATCCCAATGGGATTTTTTTAAAAGCGGAAATGGTGAACAGATCCCGGCTGTGAAAAAAAGATTTCTAACAATGCCATTTTTGACAGCGCAGCTGATTTGGGGGGAAAGGGCTGATTATTTTGCATTTTCTGGCTGCAGGGGAAAAAAAAGGTTTGGGAAAGGGTGGATCCCCTAGAGACATCCGTTGGGAAAGGGCAGATCCCCTGCAAAGCTTTGGGAAGGGCCCGATCCCCTGCCCTGAGCAGATCCCCTGCAAAGATCCCTTGGGAAAGGGCAGATTCCTTGCGAGGGGCAGATTCCCTGCAAAAAAAGAGCTTTGGGAAAGGGCAGGTCCCTTGCAATGGACAGATTCCCTGCCAAAAATGCTTTGGGAAAGGGCAGATTCCCTCAAAAATGCTTTGGGAAGGGGCAGATTCCTTTCACAGGGCAGATTTCCTGGAAGGGCAGATTCCCTGCAGAAATCCTTTGGGAAAGGGCAGATTCCCTCAAAAATGCTTTGGGGAGGGGCAGATCACTTGCAAGGGTGAGATTCCCTGCAACGAGTAGATTCCCTGCAAAAGTGCTTTGGGTAGGGGCGGATTCCCTGCAAAAAATTGGGAAGGGGCAGATCCCCTGCCCTGAGCAGATCCCTTGCAAAAAAGCTTTGGGGATATTTATATTTTAAACCAGAACAAAATGCATCTGGAAAATATTTATATTTTAAATCAGGAAAAAATACAAGCTGAAAATTTTATATATATATTAAACCAGAACAAAATGCAACTGGAAAATCAAAATTGCGAGGCAAGGGGAAAATTCCATATATATTTAAAAACCAGAATCAAATGCAATTGGAAACCAGAATAAAATGCAAGGGGGAAATTCTATATATTTTAAACTAGGATAAAATGAAGCTGAAAATAATATATATATATATATGTTTTAAACAACCAGAATCATATCCAATTGGAAAAGGAGATTATCTTTGAAACCACCAGTGGAAAACCAGGATTTTTTCTTTCCTTCCTTCCCTCGCTCCCTCCCTCCTTCCCTGCTCCTCTGTTTCCTTTTTCCTTCCTTCCTTCCTTCCCTCCCTCCCTCCTTCCCTCCCTCGCTCCCTGCTCCTCTGTTTCCTTTTTTCCTTCCTTCCTTCCCTCCTGCCATCCTTCCTTCCATCCATCCTTCCCTCCTTCCTTCCTTCCATGCATCCTTCCTTTTCCTCCCTCCTTCCTTTGCCCCTCTTTCTTTCTTGTCCCTCTTTCTTTCTTCCTTCCCTCCTTCCTTCCACCCTTCCTCCTTCCTTTTCCTTCCTCCCTCCCTCCTTCCTTCCGCCCTCCCTCCTTCCTTCCGCCCTCCCTCTTTCCTTTCTTCCTTTCTTCCTTCCTTTTCTATTTCCTGCTGTTGTGAAAAAAATGCAAGCTAAGAATTATATATTTTAAACTAGAATAAAATAAAAGCTGAGAACTATATATTTTAAACTAGGATAAACTATGTATTTTAAACCAGGATAAAATAAAAGCTGAGAACTCTATATTTTAAACTAGGATAAACTATGTATTTTAAACCAGGAGAAACTATATATGTTAAACCAGGATAAGACGCAAGCTGAGAATAAAATCCAATTGGAAAAGCAGAATAAAATGCAAGGGGAAAATTCTATATATATTTAAAAACCAGGATAAAATGCAATTGGAAAATCAGAATTAAATGGAAGGGGAAAATTCTGTATTTTAAACCAGGATAAAACGCAAGCTGAGAACTATCTATTTTAAACCAGAATAAAAGAATAAAAATTATATATATATGGATCTGCCCTTTCCCAAAGCTCTTTTTTTGCAGGGAATCTGCCCCTCGCAAGGAATCTGCCCTTTCCCAATGGATCTTTGCAGGGGATCTGCTCAGGGCAGGGGATCTGCCCTTTCCCAAAGGATTTCTGCAGGGAATCTGCCCTTCCAGGAAATCTGCCCTGTGCAAGGAATCTGTCCCTTCCCAAAGCATTTTTGCAGGGAATCTTTCCTTTCCCAAAGCTTTGCAAGGAATCTGCTCATGGCAGGGAATCTGCTCTTTCCCAAAGGGTCCTTGCAGGGAATCTGCTCATGGCAGGGGATCTGCCCTTTCCCAAAGCATTTTTGGCAGGGAATCTGTCCATTGCAGGGGATCTGCCCTTTCCCAAAGGATTTCTGCGGGGGATCTGCTCAGAGCAGGGGATCGGGCCCTTCCCAAAGCTTTGCAGGGGATCTGCCCTTTCCCAACGGATGTCTCTAGGGGATCCACCCTTTCCCAAACCTTTATTTTCCCCTGCAGCCAGAAAATGCAAAGTAAACAGCCCTTTTTCCCCAAATCAGCTGCGCTGTCAAAAATGGCAAAACCTGCACACATACATACATATATACACATACACACACACACACACACACAGAATCACATCCAATGGGAAAAGGAGATTATTTTTGAAACCACCAGTGGGAAACCAGGATTTTTCCAAAGGGAAAATGAGATCCCAATGGGATTTTTTTAAAAGCGGAAATGGTGAACAGATCCCGGCTGTGAAAAAAAGATTTCTGCCAATGCCATCCCCTGCCCTGAGCAGGTAAAGGGCAGATCCCTGGTAAAGGGCAGATCCCTGGTAAAGGGCAGATCCCCTGCAATGGACAGATTCCCCGCCAAAAATGCTTTGGGAAAGGGCAGATCCCCTGCAATGGACAGATTCCCTGCCAAAAATGCTTTGGGAAAGGGCAGATCCCCTGCCATGAGCAGATTCCCTGCAAGGATCCTTTGGGAAAGAGCAGATTCCCTGCAAAGCTTTGGGAAAGGGCAGATTCCCTCAAAAATGCTTTGGGAAGGGGCAGATTCCTTGTACAGGGCAGATTTCCTGGAATGGCAGATTCCCTGCAGAAATCCTTTGGGAAAGGGCAGATTCCCTCAAAAATGCTTTGGGAAGGGGCAGATCACTTGCAAGGGGGAGATTCCCTGCAACGAGTAGATTCCCTGCAAAAGTGCTTTGGGAAGGGGCGGATTCCTTGCAAAAAAGCTATAGGAATGTGTTGATTCCCTGCAAAAGTGCTTTGTAAAAGGGCAGATTCCCTGCAAAAAATTGGGAAGGGGGGATCTGCCCTGAGCAGATGCCTTGCAAAAAAGCTTTGGGAAGGGCAGATTCCCTGCAAAGCTTTAGGAAAGGGCAGATTCCCTGCAAAAATGCTTTGGGAAAGGGCGGATTCCCTGCCGAAATGATTTGGGAGAAAGAAGATCCATTGCAAAAAAATGCTTCGGGAAGGGCCCGACCCCCCCCCCGCCGCCGCCCAAGAGCAGATCCCCTGCCTAGATCCTTCGGGGAAGGGCAGATTCCTTGCAAGGGGCAGATTCCCTGCAAGGATCCTTTGGGAAAGGGCAGATTCCCAGCTATAAGCAGATTCCCTGCAAAAAAAAAAGCTTTGGGAAAGGGCGGATTCCTTGCACGGGGCAGATTCCCTGCAATGGGCGGATTCCCTCCAAAAAGCTTCGGGAGAAAGAAGATCCCTTGCCCAAAAATGCTTCGGGAAGGGCCCGACCCCCCCCCCCGAGCAGATCCCCTGCCTCGATCCTTCGGGAAAGGCCGCCGCCCAGCCAGCCGGAAGACAAAGGGAAGCCATTGTTGGGGGATGGGGGAGGAGGCTCACCTTTCCCGGGCTTTCCCCGCTTGGGATCTGGTCGGCAGGAGAGAAGTTAATGGAGAAGAAAACCAGGGAGGGAAATTCGTCGCAAGGGAGGGAGATCTTCTGCGCAGGGGCGTCTGCGGCGCGCAGATAAGCAGCTGCTGCAGAGGCGATCCCGGGCGAAGGGCGGATCCCGGCGAAGGGCGGATCCCGGGTGAGCTGACGTGGCGGCGCGGGATTGGCCGGCGGCGAGAGCCACCCACCCCTTCTTGAGTGGCTGGGAAAAGGCAGGTCGAGAAGGATGATGATGGGAGATTTCTGCATTGCAGGGGGAGAAATCCTAACATTATTATTCTTATTATTTGGCTGAGAAAAAGGCAGGCCGATTGGCAGGATATCCTTCATATTATGATTGTTAGTATTAAAATGTTTTGGGAAAGGGCAGATCCCCTGCCATGAGCAGATTCCTTGCAAAGCTTTGGGAAAGGAAAGATTCCCTGCAAAAATGCTTTGGGGAGGGGCAGATTCCCTCAAAAATGCTTTGGGGAGGGGCAGATTCCTTGCACAGGGCAGATTTCCTGGAAGGGCAGATTCCCTCAAAAATGCTTTGGGAAGGGGCAGATCACTTGCAAGGGTGAGATTCCCTGCAAACCAGCTTTGGGGAAAAGCAGATTCCCTGCCAGAAAAAGTTTTGGGAAGGGGCAGATCCCCTGCAAGGGGGAGATTCCCTGCAATGAGTAGATTCCCTGCAAAAATGCTTTGGGGAGGGGCAGATTCCTTGCACAGGGCAGATTCCCTGCAGAAATCCTTTGGGAAAGGGCAGATTCCCTCAAAAATGCTTTGGGAAGGGGCAGATCCCCTGCAAGGGGGAGATTCCCTGCAATGAGTAGATTCCCTGCAAAAGTGCTTTGGGAAGGGGCGGATTCCTTGCAAAAAATTGGGAAGGGGGGATCTGCCCTGAGTTAGTATTGTTAGTATTGTTAGTATTAACAATAATAATGGCTGGGAAAAGGCAGATCGAATATTATTATTATTATTATTATTATTATTATTATTATTATTAGAGATTTCTGCATTGCAGGGGTATAAATCATAACATGATTCCTGTTGTTGTAATTATTATTATTATTTTGCTGCCAGACACCCAGAGTGGCTGGGAAAAGGCAGACTAATTCTGATTCTACTATTATTGCTTTCATTATTATTATTATTATTATTATTATTACGGACGCGGGTGGCGCTGCAGTCTACAGAACTGAGCCTCTTGGGCTTGCCGATCGGAAGGTTGCGGGTTCAAATCCCCGTGACGGGGTGAGCTCCCGTTGCTCGGTCCCAGCTCCTGCCAACCTAGCCCGTCAAAGTGTAAATAGGTACCACTCCAGGGGGAAGGTAAACGGTGTTTCCGTGCGCTGCTCTGGTTTCGCCAGAAGCGGCTTAGTCCTGCTGGCCACATGACCCGGAAGCTGTATGCCAGCTCCCTCAGCCAATAAAGGGAGATGAGCGTCGAAACCCCAGAGTCGGCCGCGACTGGACCTAATGGTCAGGCGTCCCTTTACCTTTAAGGCTAGGGGACGCAGGTGGCGCTGTGGGTTAAACCACAGAGCCTAGAACTTGCCAATCGAAAGGTCGGTTCGAATCCCCGCAATGGGCTGAGGTCCCGTTGCTCGGTCCCTGCTCCTGCCAACCTAGCAGTTCGAAAGCACGTCAAAGTGCAAGTAGATAAATAGGTACCCATCCGGCGGGAAGGTAAATGGCGTTTCCGTGCACTGCTCTGGTTCGCCAGAAGCGGCTTAGTCCTGCTGGCCACATGACCCGGAAGCTGCACCCCGGCTCCCTCGGCCAGTAAAGCGAGATGAGTGTCGCAACCCCAGAGTCGTTCGTGACTGGACCTAATGGTCAGGTGTCCCTTTACCTTTATACTTAGGGTTCAGTGCTAGGGTTGGGTTTGGACTAAGAATAGGGTCAGGATTAGGGTTAAGGGTCAGTGCTAGGTTTGGGTTAGGATTGGTTAGGAATAGGGTCAGGATAAGGTTAGGGGTCAATTCGAGGGTTCGGTTGGGGTTCGGAATAGGGTTAGGGTTAGTTGTAAGGGGTCAATACTAGGGTTGGGGTAGGGTTAGGGGTCAATCCTAGGATTGGGTTGGGGTTAGGATTAGGGGCCAGTGCTAGGGTTGAGTTAGGGTTAGGAATTGGGTTAGGGTTAGGGGTTAATCTTAGGGTTTTGTTAGGATAAAGAATAGGGTTACTGTTAGGATTAAGGTTAGGGGTCAATGCTAGGGTTGGGTAAGGAATAGGGTTGAGTTAGGAATAGGGTTAGCAATAGGTTCAGGGTTAGGGTTGGGTTAGGGTTAGGTTTAGGGTTAGGAGTCCGTGCTAGGGTTGGGTTAGGACTAAGAATAGGGTTAGGGTTATTTAGGAATAGGATCATGGTAGGGGTAGGGTTAGGGGAGAATCCTACGGTTGGGTTATGATTGAAAATAGGGTTAGGGGTCAATCCAAGGGTTGGGTTGGGGTTAGGAATAGGGCTAGGGTCAGATTAGGAATAGGGTAAGGGTTAGGGTTAGGGGTCAATACTAGGGTAGGGTTAGCGGTTAGGGCTAGGGTTGGCTTAGGGGTCATGGCTATGGTTGGGTTAGGATTAAGAATAGGGCTAGGGGTCAGTGGTAGGATTTTGTTAGGATTAAGAAAAGAGTTAGGGTTGGGTTTGGAGTCAATGCTAAGGGTGGGTTAGTTTTAGAAATAAGGTTCAGGTTTGCAATAGGGTCAAGGTTAGGGTTAGGGTAAAGGTTCAATGCTAGGCTTGGGTTAGGGTTATATATAGGGTTGTATATCATTTTGGGAAATGATATACTGTACAAGGAATTGAAGAAAATGTTCCGTTTAACATTTGTTTAAAACCTGAAGCATTTTTATTAGGGATTGTAGGGAAAGATCTGCCAAAAAAGCTGCGAAACATCTTCATGTCTGCGACAGCGAGAGTTCTGGTTGCGCAAGGGTGGAAGACTGAAGAAACCCCAACTAAAGAATCATGGCAAGAAAAGTTGATGGACTATGCAGAAGTGGCAAAATTGACATATAAGCTACAGGACAAGGAGAACTATGACTTTAAGGATGAATGGGAACCGTTCACAAAGTCTCTGAAGATGCAACAAAGCAAACTGGACTCCTGGGCTGGTTTTGAAGAAACAGTCACAAACCTTTTATTGATAATAATCAGCTAAATAGTTGGAAGATCTAGGCAACTGTGTAACACGCAGAAAACAGCATTATTGGAGAAACCAAAGACTGGAACTGAGGGAAGGTGGGGGGTGGGGGTGGGGTTAGGGGGGGATGGAGGAAAAATGGGGGGGACAAGGATGATATGTTTTTTGATAATATGTCTTGTTTTAATTTTGAATAAAAAAGTTATTTAAGAAAAGGAATAGGGTTAGGGGTAGGAATAGGAATAGGAATAGGAATAGGAATAGGAATGGTGTCAGGGTTAGGATTAGGATTAGGGGTCAGTGCTAGGGTTGGGTGAGAATTAGGATTAGGGGTCAGTTCTGTGGTTGGCTTAGTACTAAGAATAGGGTTAGGGTTAGGGCTGCATTAGGAATAGGGTTAGGGGTCAGTTCTAGGGTTGGGTTAGGAATAAGAATAGGGTTAGGATTAGGGCTGGGTTAGGAATAGGGTTAGGATTAGGAATAAGGTCAGTGTTAGGTTTAGGGGTTAATACTAGGGTTGGGTTAGGGTTAGGGGTTAGGGCTAGGGTTGGATTAGTTTAGGGAATAGGGTTAGGGGTCAATGCTAGGGTTGGGTGAGAATTAGGATTAGGGGTCAGTGCTAGGGTTGGGTTAGGGTTGGGGCTCAGTTCTGTGGTTGGCTTAGTACTAAGAATAGGGTTAGGGTTAGGGTTGGTTTAGCAATTGGGTTAGGGTTAGGAATAGGGTTAAGTTTAGCATTAGGGTTATGGGTCAGTGCCAGGGTTGGGTAAGGGTTAGGAATAGGTTAAGGTTAAGGTTTAGGGGTCAGTGCAAGGGTTGGGTTAGGATAAAAAATAGAGTTAGGGTTTGGTTAGCAATAGGGTCAGGGTTAGGGCTAGGGGTCAATGCTAGGGTTCGGTTTGGGGTCAGTGCTAGGCTTAGGCTAGGTTTAGGATTAGGTGCCAGTGCCAGGGTTGTTTTATGGTTAGGAATAGTGTTAGGATTAGGGTTAGGGCTTAGTGTTATAGTTTGGTTAGGATTAAGAATAGCTTTAGGATTTGGGTTGGGTTTAGGAATAGGGTCAGGGAAAGGGTAAGTATCAATGCTAGGGTTTGGTTAGGGTTAGGGCTCAGTGCTAGGGTTGGGTTAGGATTAAGAATACGGTTAGGGTTAGGGTTGGGATAGGAAAGGGTTAGGAGAAGGGTCAGGGTTAGGGCTCTGTGCTTGGGTTGGATTAGGATTACCAGTAGGTTTAGGGTTGTGTTGGGTTAGGAATAGTGGGTCAGGGTTCAATGCTAGGGTTCGTTTAGGAATAGGGTTAGGGTTGGGTTTAGAATAGGGTCAGTTTAGGTTAGGGTTAGGGTTAGGGGTCAGTGCTAGCATTGGGTTAGGATTAGGGGTCAATGCTAGGGTTGGGTTTGGGTTAGGAATAGGGTTAGGGTTGGGTTGGGATTAAGAATACAGTTTGGGTTAGGGTTGTGTTAGGAATAGGGTTAGGGTTAGGAATAAGGTCAGGATTATGCTATGGGGTCAGTGCTAGGATTGGGTTAAGGTTAGGGGTCAGGGTTAGTGTTTTTTTAAAAATAATATTTATTGGCGTTTCAAAAAATTACAGAAATAAATAAAAGAAAAAGAAAAACAGAAAATACAAAATACAGAAAAAATAAAAACAATTAAAAACAAGTCCATCTTTCCATGTCTTGTCTTTCATTTGCTTGTTTCCTTGACCTTCTCACACCTCCCTTTTTTGTATTCTAGTTCAATTAGTTATTTCAGCAAATCCTTTCCATCTTTGTTTTTTTCTTACTAATTTATCTTAATATATTGTAACTTTACATTCTGACCTGTTGACAATCCATTTTTACTTAATCCTGGAAGGTATATTTAAGTACCTTTTTCATTTCATTATAGATCATCTCCCAGAAAGCCTTGATCCTTGGGCACGTCCACCAAAGGTGAAAGAATGTACCTTCAACCTCTTTACATTTCCAACACTTATTATCAGGCAAATGATATATTTTTGCTAGCTTGACTGGTGTCATGTACCACCTGTATATCATTTTCATTATATTCTCTCTTAACGCATTACATGCCGGGTTAGTGTTATGGGTTGGGTAATGCTAGGTTTGGGTTGGTGTTAGGAATCGGGTTAGGATTCAGTGCTAGGTTTGGGTTAAGGTTTGGGGTCAGGGCTAGGGTTGGGTTGTTATTAAGAATGGGGTTAGGAATAGGGTTAGGGTTAGGGTTGGGGTGTATGCCATGGTTGGGTTAGGGTTAGGGGTTAATGCTAGGGTTGGGTTAGGAATAAGAATAGGGCTAGTGTTAGGACTGGTTAGGAATAGGTTTAGGTGTTAGGGTTAGAGGTGAATCCTAGGGTTGGGTTGAGTTAGGAATATGGTTAGGGGTTAGTGTTAGGGGTCACGGCTAGGGTTGGGTTAGGATTAGGATTAGGGGTCAGTGCTAGGGCTGGGTTAGGATTAAGAATAGGGTTACGGTTAGGGCTGGATTAGGAATAGGGTTAGGATTAGAGTCAGGGTTAGGCGTCAATGTGAGGGTCGGGTTAGGAATAGGAATAGGGTCAGTGCTTGTTTTGGGTTAGGACTAAGAATAGGGTTAGGGTTAGGGCTGCATTAGGAATAGGGTTAGGGGTCAGTTCTAGGGTTGGGTTAGGAATAAGAATAGGGTTAGGATTAGGGTTGGGTTAGGAATAGGGTTAGGATTAGGAATAAGGTCAGTGTTAGGGTTAGGGGTTAATACTAGGCTTGGGTTAGGGTTAGGGGTTAGGGCTAGGGTTGGATTAGGATAAGGAATAGGGTTAGGGTCATGGTTGGTTAGGAATAGGGTCAGGGTTAGGGTTGTGGGTCAATGCTAGGGTTGGGTTAGGTTTAGAGGTCAATGCTAGGGTTGGGTTGGGGTTCGGAATAGGGTTAGTGGTCAGTGCAAGGGTTTGGTTAGGATTAAGAATAGCGTTAAGGTTTAGGGTTTGGGTTGGGTTAGGAATAGGGTTAGGGTTAGGAATTAGCTCAACGTTAGGGTTGGGGTCTATACTAGGGTTGGGTTAGGGGTCAGGGCTAGGGTTGTGTTAGGATTAGTGTTAGGGTTAGGTTGTGTTAGAATTAAGAATAGGTTTAGGATTAGGATTGGGTTAGGAATAGGGTTAGGTTTAGGAATAGGGTTAGGGGTACGCTAAGGGGTCAGTGCTAGGGTTGAGTTAGTACTAAGAATAGGGTTAGTGTTGGGTTAGGTTTAGCGTTAGGGTTATGGGTCAATTCTAGGCTTGAGTTAGGGTTAGGAATAGGGTTAGGGGTCAGTGCTAGGGTTGGATTAGGAATAGGGTTAGGGGTCAATGCTAGGGTTGGGTGAGAATTAGGATTAGGGGTCAGTGCTAGGGTTGGGTTAGGAATAGGTTTAGGAATACGGTCAGAGTTAGGGGTCAATCATAGGGTTGGCTTACGGTTCTAGGGTTGAGTTAGGGTTAGGGCTCAGTGCTAGTGTTAGGTTAGGACTAAATATAGGGTTAGGCTTAGGTTTAGGGCTGTATTAGTAATAGGGTTAGGGTTAGGAATAGGGTCAGGCTTAGCATTAGGGTTATGGGTCAATTCTAGAGTTGTGTTAATGTTAGGAATAGGGTTAGGGGTCAATGCTAGGGTTGGGTTAGGGTTAGGGGTCAGGGCTAGGGTTGGGTTAGGGTTAGGGGTCAGGGCTAGGGTTGGGTTAGGATTAGGGTTAGGGTAGGAATAGCATCAGGTTTAGCGTTAGGGTTATGGGTCAGTGCTAGGGTTGGGTTAGGGTTATGGGTCAGGACTGTTGGGATACTGCCAGGGAGATAAAGTCCATCTGAGCCCCCAAGCCGGCTGCCGGACGATCCATCGACCTCCCGTAGATACAGTATCAGCAATTAGCGGCACCAAGCCTCAGAAACAGATTGCCACATTCCTGGGCTGATGCACACTCTGTCAGCAGAATTCACACAGCAAAAGTTGCACTCAGGAGGGTATCATTTAGAATGTTTATTCAGCGTTGGTCAGAACAAAGAAAACATGACCGACTGCTATCGTGTTCTGGCGCAGAGAGAGAAGACGAAAGCAATAGCAAACATAAAACATCCTGAGAAACAGGAAACACCCAGACTCTGACTCACACAGCCTGCTCCCTTTTAAGGTGGAACGGAAATATCCTAACATCCTCCCCCTTTCCGTGTAACCTGTAGTACCTGTGGTTCACCCAATTGCAACTTCTGTACGTAAACCTTAAGTTGTTCTCTGTTAACAACCTTAGACAACAGATCAGCAGGAATTTCATTTCCTGGCATGTAGGACACCTGAATCAGTCCTTTCTGAATACACTCCCTTGCACGATGTAGCTTAATCTGCAAGTACTTGGTTCTTTACTTGCAACTCTCTGAGTTCAGCAAAGCCAAACAGGATCTATTGTCTTGGTATACCTGTATAGGACATTTCACAGAAACCCCAATGTCCTTAAACAGTTGCATCAACCATTCACAATCCATGAGTGAAAATGACAGAGCATTGAGTTCTGCTTCACAGGAACTTAGGCTCACTGTTGTCTGCTTTTTGCACAACCAGTCAAACAGACAGTGGTTGTACATGTAGCACACTCCAGAAGTGCTTGTACCATCCGTGGTGTCACTTCCAAAACTTGCATCTGCAAAGATTTCAAGACCTCCAGTCTTCTGACTGGTGAACCTCAGCCTGTAGTGCATGGTCCCCTTCAAATAGCGGGCTATGCGCTTCAGAGCTTTCCAATCCTGAACAGTAGAATTGTTAGCATGTCTGCTAAGCAGGTTAGTGCTTACAGCAATGTCAGGTCTTGAGCATCTAGCAATGAAATTCAACTTGCCTAGAATGCATCTGTACAGCGTAGTGTCAGAAAACGCTTCAGCAGTACTATCTACCTGGTAGCCTGTCACCATCGGTGTGTCTGCTGGGTTTGCATCAACCAAATTCAACCTGGTTAATACATCAGCAATTTTCTGTGTTTGGTGTACCAGAAAATTACCTGCTTGGTCTCTCTCCACCTGCAGAGAAAGATAGTTGGATACCTCACCAAGATCCTTCATGTCAAAGTGCTCCTTCAGTTGAGCTAGGGTGCTTTGGTAAAAAGCCTGATTCTTCCAAAACATCAGAAGATCATCAACAAAACATAAACAATACAGTTTGCTTTGCCCCTCCTCCTTGACAAACACACAAGGATCAGCTTTGCCCTGGTGAAAACCTAGAGAAAGCAACGTCTCAGTGAGCTTTGTGTTTCAACACCTGGTACTCTGCTTGAGACCATATAAGGATTTCCGCAGTTTACAGACCATTCCCTTCTGTATCTGCATTCCATCAGGTGGAAGCATGTACAGCTCCTCCCCCAAAATCCCGTACAAAAAAACTATATTAATGTCATGATGGGAAACATGCAGTTTATCCTCTGCAGCGATCTTGAGCATCAGTCTTATGCTCTCATATTTGACGGTGGGCGAGTAGGTCTCGTGGTAATCCTGTCCTGGTACCTGTGAAAAACCTCTGGCAACCAATCTGGCTTTGTGTCTGACAACCTTGCCATTCTGGTCTGTCTTGGCCTTGAAGACCCATTTGCTGCCAACCAGTCTCATTCCTGGGACTACCGGTACCAATTCCCAAGTTTGGTTCCTATTCAAGGAATCAACTTCAGCCTTCATGGCATTTAGCCAAGGCTCAGCATCTTTGAATCTCTTTGAAGCTTGAAGGTTCCCACACCTTTTCTGAGTTACTAAGAACAGCAGTTGCCGTCTTAGCAAACTCATCAGCAAATCTCTTTGGAGGTCTGCCTTTGGTCGCCCTTTCAGACCTGCGAACCAGACGCAAGTCTTCTGGACTCAACTCCTCCTTCTTAGGAGAAAAGTGACCAATGGTGAACAGTGGTTCTTCCAGTTCATTGTCAGACGCATCAGATGGTCTGACTGAGGCCTTTGCGCTCTTGTAGTCTGCTGTGTCATCACTGTCACTGACACCAGCAGCAGCGCCACCAACTGAACTGGAATCCAAACTCTGATCATCATCATCATCATCATCCTCATCATCCTCATCCTCAGCTTTCTCAACATCATCTGTCTTTTTCCCATCACCTTCATCCTCCTCTGGGTAACTCTGGAAAATTCCCACATTTCCCCCCCACTTAGGATTGTACTCAACACTCTTGGTGAACTTAATGGACTTAGAGTTAGTCATCCACACCCTGTATGCACCTTTCTCGTACCCCATGAACAAACCATGTGCCCCACGCTTCCCAAGCTTGTTGTTTTGTGGGGAGTGTACCCACATGTCAGAACCGAAGATTCTCATGTGCTTGACGTTCGGTTTCTTACCAAACATCTTCTCGTACGGAGTGCAACCTATGGGTGATGACAGTCTCCGATTAATGGTATAAACCACCGTTGACAGAGCTTCCCCCCAAAACTTCTCAGGGAGGTTGGCATCATGCAACAAGGTTTTCAGGCCTTGAAGCAAAGTTTGGATTGCTTGCTCCGCAAGCCCATTCATCCATGGCGATCTAGGCGTTGACAAGTCATGCTGGATTCCCTTCTCAGTCAGGAAAGATTCAAACTGCTGAGAAGTGAACTCCCCGCCCCGATCGGTAAAGAGACAGCCGATACGTTTACCGTGAACATTCTCCAACCAAGCACAGAATGCCTTGAACTTAGGAAATGCTTGCGATTTCTGCTCAAGCATAAACACATGAATGTACCTGGAAAAAGAATCAATTAGAACCATGAAGTACCTTGCTCCTCCCAAAGAGGGCGCAAGTGGACCAACCAGGTCTGCATGCACTAGCTGGGAGGGTTTGGAAGCCTGCCTGCTAGACTCCTTGCCTTTTGGAGCAACCTTCACCTTGTTCTCTGCGCAAGATATACATTTCATGTGATACTTACAAGGTTTGATGCTCAAACCTTCAACCAACCCTGGCATCTTGGCTAGCACTTGCCAAGACATGTGACAAAATCTTCAATGTGCTTCATGAATACAACCTGCATGAAGAACCTTGTTAGTTTGTGCAACACAACAAGAATCAGCATTAGACACAACAGCATTGTCATCATAAGTTATACAGAATAAACCATCCATAAACTTTGCATGCAAAATGTCCTCTTTGCCTTTCCTGATGACACAGATGCTTCTCTTGAAGGAAATCTCAAAACCACGCCCAGTCAGTTGTGGGACACTGAGCAAATTGTCCGCAGCTCCTGGAACATAAAGTACATTACTGATGGTTGTATGCAAACTTGCAAGTTTAACAGTCCCTTCTCCTGCAATTTGCAACGTCCTTCCATCAGCCAGGTGGATCTCTCCGTCTTGAGGTGTGAAGGAGATAAACAGGTGTCTATCCTTCGATAGATGGCGCCTGGTGCCTGAGTCCACAATAAACCTGGCTTTAGCCTTTGGAGCAGTCTTTGCAGCAAGCAAAACCTTGTTTTCCGCCAGCGTGGGCTTTTGCAGCTTGCCCCCCTGCTCCTGGCCATGAGACTTGCCTTTAGCCTTTGGTGAAGCTGTGCCAGCTAACAAAGCTTTGTTTTCCACTGGCATGGGCTTTTCACCCCCCCTCTGCTTCGGGCCATCTGCAGGCATCTGTCTTTGTTTACCTCTGGCCTTCCGGCCTCTGCAAAGACGATGACCTTGGCTCCCACGAGAAACAGAGCTCTCAGCTGCCGACTCCTTGGCTCCCCCTGGAGGCTGGAATGCTGCCTGGGATGACATCACAGTCTGCTCCCCCTGCAGCTTGCAACTGGTGCCCTCAGCATCCCTGCATTCACTCGCATTCTGGGAAACAGCCAGGACCTCCGATGCAGTCAAACTCTGGGCTGGGATGATTGGCAGATGGGCAGCTTTCAAAGCATTCCACATCTCACGTGCACTGGGCTTGCCAGCCAGGGTGATTAACTCTTCAGGAGCTACTGAGAGCAAAATTATCCCCATGGCTCTCGAATCCTGTGCCTTCCACTCATCTGTCACAGGGGCTGGGGGATTCTCAGTAACGGTATTCCACACTCCAAGCCTTCTCATCTGGCCCTCACAGTACCTTGCCCAGGTCTCTCTCTTTACCTCAAAGAGTCCTTATCTTGGCAGCTCATTAATCACGAAGCCTTCTGGCTCGGCTCCCAGGCCAATTAAGCCTGCCGGACATCAAATCAAATCAAATCAAATTTTAATAAACGGTCACAGACCAGATTAACTCGTACAGCTAGTCAGCGAAGCATAACATCGGAAAAAACAAAGGGCAATTTCAATACAGATTAGGCCATAACAGCAATTTAAAATTAGACAGCATAAATAAAATTAAGTATTTGCCTTCGCCTGCATATTAACATTGGAAAGCTCTTGTTTCCTGCGCCTAATAGCGGCTACACAGAATTTGGCAACATTGATCGTAATTTCAGGAACCTTATCTTCTACCAAGGCTCTCATACGTTGGAGTTCTGGCTCATTTTTAAGCTTTTGTAGAACTGGGGCAATAAAGGTCAGGCGTAGATCCTCGTAGTAACTACAGTGCAGCAATACATGCAGACTTGTTTCCACTTCCGATGAGCCACATGGGCAAACACGTGACTCATATGGTTTGCCCTCATATCTGCCTAGCAGCAGGGCAGAGGGCAGAACGTTGAATCTGGCCAGGGTAAAGGAGTGTCTGTACTTAGGAATTTGTAAATCAGCCAGATAATTTGCGGGTGAAAACCCTCTCCCAAAGTCTCTAATTGTGGCATGTTTATCCATTTTGCCCATATGACATTGCAACTCTATGTCCCTAATGAGTTGAAGCACTTGACTTTGGGCTCTCTCATATCCTGCCGCGATCAAGATCTGCGGGGAGAATCCCAAGCTTCTTATCTTTTCAAACAGGGAAGCTTTCCAGGTAGAATGAAAGGTGTCTAAGAGTGTTAAAGGAGCCAAACCGGCCGGGGAAAAAATAAGTTTTAACCAATAGTGTATCTTTAGAATCCACAACCGCGCGTTAACGGGTGGTTGTCCAACTTCTAAGCGGACAGCTATATTAGATACACAGGGGGGGGATCCCCAATAGACACCGATAGAATTTTGTTTGAAATGCCTCCATAGGCGCAAATTTTTTAAAACTGCAAACCTGGGATCCATAAGTGAGTTGTGGGAGTATTTTTGCAGCAAAAACCTGGGAGGCTGCCGGAACGTATTTACCCCCTTTCCCATGAAAAAATCTTGTAAGGGCTTTACTGGCCCTTCCTGCGTTGGCAATGGCGTTTTTCATCTGTTGGTGCCATGAGACCCTTTCCTGAAAAGTTATTCCCAGGTATTTGAAAGTTGCTACCTGGTCAATAGGTTGACCATTTATTCTCCATTTGTGTTTCCTTCTTTTTTAAAAAAACACCATAATTTTAGATTTGCTGTAATTTATTGATAGTTAAAACAAATAAAATTCCTTCCAGTAGCACCTTAAAGACCAACTAAGTTAGTTCTTGGTATGAGCTTTCGTGTGCATGCACACTTCTTCAGATACACTTATTGATAGTTGTTCCACTTGGCAATAATCAGCAAGTGATCTCAAAAGCTTCCTCAAGCCAACGCAGGAAAAGGAGAGTAGGACTGCGTCGTCTGCATACAGAAGCACCAGGAGGGGCAAACCTGCCAGTTTGGGAGGGTGGGCATTTTCTTTCGCCATATTTACTGCTAGAGAGTTGATGTAGAAATTAAATAGCGTTGGCACGAGGACACATCCTTGTTTAACCCCATAGTGCATTTGAATTTCTTTAGTTAGATGGCCTGACAGATCGCATCTTACCCTCACCCTGGTGTTTTCGTATAGACCACGGATAAGGCGTAATAAGCGTTTATCTATGTTTGTAGCGCCAAGCTTTTCCCAGAGTCTATCCCTTGGTATTAGATCAAAAGCCGATTTAAAATCGACAAAAGCTGCATATAAAGACCCCCCGTTTCTAGAGTATTTATCTGCCAGGTGTTGAAGGATAAGGGCCTGGTCTATAGTTGAACGCTTTGATCTAAAGCCAGCTTGAGCTTCTGATAGAATATGCTCTCTTTCCATCCACTCCACTAATTTATCACATAAATGAGCAGCGTACAGTTTACTAATGTCAGAGCTGTCCAAGGTCCCAGCTCACAGAGGACCAACACCAGTTCTTGTTATATACAAAAGTCTTTATTAAGGTTCAGTTTCGATTCCAAAGCCGCGGCGCGCAGCTCTACATCTCAACCCTAGACCGCTGAAGCTCCATCTGAATCTCCTCCCCCCAGACACCAGTTCAAGACCCTAGCCTTGCTCCACCTCCTCCTTTGCTCCTTTCTCCTCTGGGTCCGTCTGCCCGCCGGGGTGTTGCCCTTTCTGGACTCTTCTGATGCTGAAGAGTTTCCGGATTCTTCCCCCTGCCTCCGGCGTGCTTTAGGACCTGGCTCCCAATCCTCGCTCCCAGCTGTCCCGCGCGCCTGTGCATTTGAACTTGGTGCGCGCGCCCAGCCGGTAACCTTCCTCCTGACCGTTACGCTGCTTCTGTCACTGCTTCCCCCTTCGGGGGGGGGGCGAGCTGGATCTGACTTCCCCTCTGTTCCCTCACTCAGCGATAGGGGCGTGGTCAGCCCTGACTCATCCTCTGTTTCCCCTGGAGGGGAAGCCGGCCCTGACACGTGGGACCCTTCCCCCCGCTACGCTCTGGTGGGGAAACTGGTCCCGATCTCCAGCTGCTGCTTTGGGAGTCACCGCTGGTCCCTTGCTTCTGGTGCGTCCCCCCCGGGACCCCCCTTGCTCTGGCTATCGGTGCTCCCTTCTGGGAATCTTCCGAATCACTGGACAGGCTCATGGAATCTCTTGCCCCACTGTCATCCTCACCTACACTGCCCTCGGATTGTTCCCCTTCGCTCTCCACTTCCTCCTTCCCCTGTGCCTCTGCTCCTGAACCCCTGACAACTAATAATACTTAATAGACTGATTGGTCTGTAGTTAGCTGGCTCAGTTCTGTTTCCTTTCTTGAATATTGGAATGATGATGGCTAAACCCCAGTCCTCGGGGATAATAGCCGCTTGATTTATACTAGTGAACAAGGCGGCTAACACAGGGGCCCACCATTCAACATTTGCCTTAAGAATTTCTGGTGGGATATTATCAGCACCCGGGGCTTTCCCTGATTTAAGAGATTGAATAAGGCCAGTAATTTCTTCTGTGGTCACAGGGGGCCATTCCTTGCCAAAATCACTTGAAGCAGGAAGCAGAACTGGGACCAGTTGATTTGATGAATATAATGAGAGGAAGTAGTCCTCCCATGCTCCAGCGGGTATAGAGTATTCGATTTCAATTGGGGAGTCTCTCCAGCTTTTTGCAATTGTTTTCCAAAACGTGGCAGAATCTTTCCTTCGGGAGGCCTCCACTAGGCACTGCCATTCCTCCCTTTGTGCCTGGAGCTTTTTCTTGTTAATCAAAGCTTTATAACTGCGTTTTAACTCAAACCAGTCTAATGGAAGCGAAGGTAAGTTCGCTGCTCTATAGTTCCTGTACTTATCCAGCAGGAGGCGTTTCATAGCCATGCATTCTAGGTCGAACCAAGGTTTGGATTTATTAGAGTGTAGAGATTGCCGTGGCGTTTTTTTGTTGGTCAGATAAGGTTGTAGGGACGAAATCAGTTCCCGGAATATGTCTAATCTAGCCTCAGGAGTTGGGGAATTAATGAGGTTCTCCTTTCTAGCAAGAAAAGTATCTGAGTGAAGTCTTTCCGATATTTCATCACTCAATTTGCTGGACCATTTGATACGTGAGTAACTTAGCTCCATGTTTTCGAAACATGGGGCTACAAGTTTATCAGAGCAAAATAAATCTTTTCTTACATCCAGTATTAAACAGAGCGGTAGATGGTCGCTGTCAACCCTCTCCACTTTACATTCCCGTGGTCTGCTCAAAAGGTTAGATGGCACCAGGACGTAATCGATAGTGGAGGCTCCCATGTTGGATATAAATGTAAATTCCCCACTGGGTTCTCTGTCGACACGACCATTTAATACAGTCAGATCCAGATTGTTGGAAAAACGTAGAAGGCATAGGCCTGCGTAGTTGCAGCCCTTGTCTTTTGAGAGCCTTGGGGGAATAGAATGGGCTTCTTCAGAAATGGGAGGTACGTCATGGAAATGAGCATATAACGCTTCGTCTGATTGGCCAATTCTGGCATTTAAATCCCCAGCCAGCAGCACTGCCGCTGCAGGAGTTTGATTCATTAGCTCATCGACATATGATTCTAGCCTATGCCAGATATTTTTGATAAGCTGCTTGCCTCTTTGGGGAGGGGCATATATATTAATCAATAGAAGTGTGCAATATCTGCATTTCATTAATAATGCCATGGCCACACTGCTCAGAGGCTCCAGCTCGACGAAAGATGCTCTCAACCTTGTGGATATTAGAATGCCTAGCCCTCCCTTAACTCGTCCCCCTTTGTTGCTTGGTGAACCTGCGAGTGAAAATGAGGCAAAACCATTTACATCTAAGTCCCCTGTTAGCCATGTCTCTTGCAGGAAGACTATATCATGATCTTGAATAAAATTGACAAATGATTGGTCAGTCGCCTTGTTGAGCCAACCAGCAATGTTCCATGATAAAAATTTAAGATTGGCTTTATCACAGTCGAGTCTTTGTCAATTATTAGCTAACGTACTTTTAGGGTTTGTCGCTCTATGTATCGGTCGCCTATCGTCTTAGTATGGCGGGCTATCCAGCCGCTCTATGATTTCAATAGGTGGATGCAAAGTGCTCACGTTTGTGAACACCGGATCTTTATTATGCATAAATTCCTTCTGTGGATATTCTGTTGCGGCCTGATTTTGGCCCAGTTCTGTTTCATCTAGGTATCTCATTTTGTCCCATACGTCTGGTGGGGTCACCTTAGGGATATTTCTCCTTCGGGGGGGGGGGGTGATGGAGTGCTCTCCTTGGAGGGTGGCACATTCTCTCTTGGTGGAAAATTAATCTCCGCTTTAATCTGAAGGTTACGTGTTGTGGTCTTTTTTTGGTCCCCCTTAATAACCTCGTTGCCTGAAGCTCTCTCGGCCAGCTTATCTCTTAGCTTGTCTAGTCTGCCCAAGATGTCAATTTGTATTAATGGTGAGAACATCCAGAATTGGTCAATTAGGATATTTTCTTCCATAGTAAAGAAATCCTTACCTTTGCTCACAAAAGGTATGATGTATGTTTTTAATTTGTTTTTGTTTTGGTTTGTTTAGTTTAATGTGTTTAGTTTATTGTGTTAAAGTTGTGTTTTGTATTGTTTATATATTGTATTGTATTGTTTTTTCTTTCTTTTGTTTCCCCCCCCTTGTCTTTTTTCTTCTTTTTCTTTTTTGTAAGCCTTAAAAGCAATAAATATTATTTTTTTAAAAAAGGAAAGAATATACAGAACCCAGTGGAGATCAGGAAGTGCTTCCAGGGGTACTTTAAACAACTTTATACACAGGAGAAGCAGAAAGAAATGGACATCGATCGATTTTTGAAAATAAATGGACTACAGAAAATCTCTCAGGAAAATAAGTTAATGTTGAGTTATAAAATAACGGATCAGGAAGTGGAAGGGGCCATCCAGAACATGCAATTGGGTAAATCTCCAGGGCCGGATGGCTTGACTTCAAGATATTATAGATCCTTGAAAAAATGGTTAGTGCGACCTTTAAAGGAAGTTTGCAATGAAATATTGGAAGGGGAAAAGGCACCAGAGTCGTGGAAGGAAGCTTATATTACACTTATACCGAAAACAGAGTCTGAGAAGACACAGCTTAAGAACTACCGCCCCATATCTTTGCTCAATGAGGATTATAAAATCTTTGCAGATATTTTGGATAAAAGACTAAAAAAGGTATTAGTAGATGTCAGGGGCTCAGGAGCAGAGGCACAGGAAAGGGAGGAAATGGAGAGCGAGGGGGAGGAATCCGAAGGGAGCGTAAGCGATGACAGTGGTCCGAGGAATTCCCTGAGTCTCTCCAGCGAATCGGAAGATTCACAGAAGGGGGCGCCCATGGTCAGAGCAAGGGGGGTGCCTAGGGGGACACCCCAGGAAGAAGGGGCCAGAGGGGACTCAGAGAGCAGCAGTTGGAAATCAGGACCAGCTTCCCCACCAGAGCGCAGTGGGGGGGAGGAGTCCCAGGTATCGGGATCAGGCTGCTCACCACCAGCGGGAGGAGATGAGTCAGGATTGACCACGCCTCCATCGGAGAGCGCAGAAACGGTCGAGAGGAAGGTTGGAGGCTGGGCGCGCGCGCCAAGTTCAAATGTACAGGCAAGCGGCACAGCAGGTAGCCCGGATAGGGAGCCAGGTCCTAAAGCCCGCCGGAAGGAGGGACAAGAGTCAGGGGGGTCAGCGTCAGAAGAGTCCAGGAAGGAGGAGACCCCGGGGGGCAGAAGGACCCAGAGGAGGAAAGAGCAACGGAAGAGGTGGAGTAAGGCTAGAGTCTTAAACTGGTGTACAGGGGGTGGAGACTCAGACGGAGCTTCGCCGGTCTAGGTTCTAAGACGTAGAGCTGCACGCTGCGGCTTGGAAATGGAAACTGAACTTCAATAAAGACTTTTGTACATTACCACCGGCTGGCGTTGGTCCTCTGTGAGCTGGGACCTAGAGGCAGCTCTGACAGCAGGTTTTAAACTGAACAAGTCAAAAACTAAAGTTCTAGAGAAAAACTTAACACAGATTGAAAAAGAAAGGTTTCAGAATGAGATTGGTTTGACCTTAGTTAAGAAAGTGAAATATTTGGGGATCAATATGACAGCTAAAAATTCAAATTTATTTAAAGATAATTATGAGAAATGTTGGTCAGAAGTTAAAAAAGATTTAGAAATATGGTCTAAATTGAGGCTTTCCTTGTTGGGGTGAATTGCAGTTATAAAAATGAATGTATTGCCAAAAATGTTATTTTTGTTCCAAACCTTACAGATTGTGGACAGGATGGATTGTTTCAAGAAGTGGCAGAAGGATATTTCTAGATTTGTTTGGCAGGGCAAAAAGCCCAGAATAAAATTTAAAATATTAACAGATGTGAAAGAAAGAGGGGGGGGGGGGTTTGCCCTGCCGGACTTTAAACTCTACTACGAATCAGCAGCATTTTGCTGGTTGAGAGATTGGCTGCTTCTTGAGAACACTGATATTTTGGACTTAGAAGGTTTTAACAATGCTTTTGGTTGGCATGCATATTTGTGGTATGACAAGGTTAAAGCGCACCAAGCTTTTAAATACCATATTGTCAGGAAAGCATTATTTAATGTCTGGATAAGGTACAAAGATTTATTGGAAAACAAGACCCCAAGGTGGTTGTCACCCATGGAAGCAAAGGTTCTGAAAAGACTCAATATGGAGGCCAAATGGCCGAAATATTGGGAGATATTAGAATTAGAAGGAGATAAACTGAAATTGCAGAATTTTGAGAAATTAAAGGACAAAGTGCGAGATTGGCTTTATTATTATCAAGTAAAAGAGGCCTATAATTTGGACAAAAAGTTGGGTTTCCAGGTGGAAAAATCAAAATTGGAAACAGAACTGTTAGAACCTAAAACTAAGATCCTTTCAAGAATGTAAAACTTGCTGTTGAAATGGAACACTCAGGATGAAACACTCAAATCAGCCATGATTAAATGGGCACAGGACATAGGTCATAACATTTTGTTTGCTGACTGGGAAAAGTTGTGGACCACCGGTATGAAATTTACGGCATGTAATGCCCTAAGAGAGAATATTATGAAAATGATTTATAGGTGGTACATGACCCCAGTCAAGCTTGCAAAAATTTACCACTTGCCTGATAATAAATGTTGGAAATGCAAAGAAAATGAAGGTACGTTCTTTCACCTTTGGTGGACGTGCCCAAAGATTAAGGCGTTCTGGGAAATGATATATAATGAACTGAAAAAGGTATTTAAATATACCTTCCTTAAGAAACCAGAGGCCTTTCTCTTGGGCATAGTCCGACATTGGTGTTAAAGAAAGATAGAACTTTTTTTATGTACGCTACAACAGCAGCAAGAATACTCATCGCAAAGTATTGGAAGACACAAGATCTACCCACCTTGGAAGAATGGCAGATGAAGGTGATGGACTATATGGAGTTGGCAGAAATGACTGGCAGAATCCGAGACCTGGGAGAAGAATCCGTGGAAGAGGACTGGAAGAAGTTTAAAGACTATCTGCAGAAACACTGCAAAGTTTATGAATGTTAAAATTAAGCTTTTAAGGTTTGGGTAAAAATATCTAAAATTAGGGACACAATATTGGAAAATTATAAAATAAGAATTGAAATAAGGTGATAAATTGCTGGGTAAAGTTTGATAAACTTGGAACGCAGGAACGAGAGATGTGAGGAAGTCCAAAGAAGCGAAGAAAATATGGTTATTGTAAAGTTATATGTTATTTTGTCTGTTTTCTTTTCTATTGTATTAAGAAAATCTTTAATAAATATCTTATAAAAAAAATGAATGTTAAAATAATGTTGGATTTGGAAATAATAAGGCATTAGTGACATAGCTTAAAAAGTATGCAAAATGTAATAGAAAAGGAGGAAAGATTAAAGTGATATTATGTCGAAAGTAAATAATATTATAAAGGTGATTAAGTACGAGGAGAAAAGATTGGTGACATAATAGAATGAACTTAATAATTAGAAATGAGATCTGAAAGAGGGTAAGGATTTGCTGTATCTGATTGGGTAAAGAGGAACACAAAAAAGGGAGGCGTGAGGAAGTCAAGAAAGGAAGTTAATTAAGTATGATCGAAAAAGTTGGAGTTTTTATGTTTTTGTACTTGGTTGGGTGGAATTTTTCTTTACTGTATTTTATATTTTTGTGTTTTGATCTGTTCTATGTGTTACTTTTGATTATGCTTTATTTCTTTTTACATTTTCTCTATTTCTGTGGTGGTTATGTACTTTTATTTTTTGTAAAAACCTAATAAATATATATATTTTTTAAAAAAGGAATAGCGTCAGGGTTAGGGTTATGGAATAAGTATAGAGTTAGGAATAGGGTTAGGCGTCAGTGCTAGGGTTGGGTTAGGGTTAGGGTTAGGGGTCAGTGCTAGGGTTCAGTTAGGGCTAAGAATAGGGTTAGGGTTAGGGTTGGGTTAGGAATAGGGTCAGGGCTAGGGTTAGGGGTCAATGCTAGGGTTGGGTTAGGAATAGGGTTAGGGGTCAGTGCTAGGGTTCAGTTAGGGCTAAGAATAGGGTTAGGGTTAGGGTTAGGAATAGGGTCAGGGCTAGGGTTAGGGGTCAATGCTAGGGTTGGGTTAGGAATAGGGTTAGGGGTCAGTGCTAGGGTTCAGTTAGGGCTAAGAATAGGGTTAGGGTTAGGGTTGGGTTAGGAATAGGGTCAGGGCTAGGGTTAGGGGTCAATGCTAGGGTTGGGTTAGGGTTAGGGTTAGGGGTCAGTGCTAGGGTTCAGTTAGGGCTAAGAATAGGGTTAGGGTTAGGGTTGGGTTAGGAATAGGGTCAGGGCTAGGGTTAGGGGTCAATGCTAGGGTTGGGTTAGGAATAGGGTTAGGGGTCAGTGCTAGGGTTCAGTTAGGGCTAAGAATAGGGTTAGGGTTAGGGTTGGGTTAGGAATAGGGTCAGGGCTAGGGTTAGGGGTCAATGCTAGGGTTGGGTTAGGGTTAGGGGTCAGTGCTAGGGTTGGGTTAGGGTTAGGGGTCAGTGCTAGGGTTGGGTTAGGGTTAGGGGTCAGTGCTAGGGTTCAGTTAGGGCTAAGAATAGGGTTAGGGTTAGGGTTGGGTTAGGAATAGGGTCAGGGCTAGGGTTAGGGGTCAATGCTAGGGTTGGGTTAGGAATAGGGTTAGGGGTCAGTGCTAGGGTTCAGTTAGGGCTAAGAATAGGGTTAGGGTTAGGGTTGGGTTAGGAATAGGGTCAGGGCTAGGGTTAGGGGTCAATGCTAGGGTTGGGTTAGGGTTAGGGGTCAGTGCTAGGGTTGGGTTAGGGTTAGGGGTCAGTGCTAGGGTTGGGTTAGGGTTAGGGGTCAGTGCTAGGGTTCAGTTAGGGCTAAGAATAGGGTTAGGGTTAGGGTTGGGTTAGGAATAGGGTCAGGGCTAGGGTTAGGGGTCAATGCTAGGGTTGGGTTAGGAATAGGGTTAGGGGTCAGTGCTAGGGTTCAGTTAGGGCTAAGAATAGGGTTAGGGTTAGGGTTGGGTTAGGAATAGGGTCAGGGCTAGGGTTAGGGGTCAATGCTAGGGTTGGGTTAGGAATAGGGTTAGGGGTCAGTGCTAGGGTTCGGTTAGTGTTAGGGGTCAGGGCTAGGGTTCAGTTAGGGCTAAGAATAGGGTTAGGGTTAGGAATAGGGTTCGGGGTCAGGGCTATGGTTGGGTTAGGATAAAGAATAGGTTTAGGGTTAGGGTTGGTTAGGAATAGGGTCAGGGTAGGGGTAGGGTTAGGGGTCAATCCTAGGGTTGGGCTGGGGTTAGGAATAGGGTTAGGGGTCAGGGCTAGGGTTGGGTTAGGATTCAGAATAGGGTTAGGGTTGGGTTAGGAATAGGGTCAGGGTTAGGGGTCAATGCTAGGGTTGGGTTAGAAATAGGGTTTGGGGTCACTGCTAGGGTTTGGTTAGGATTAAGAATATGGTTAGGCTTATAGTTGGGTTAGGAATAGGGTCAGGGTTCGGGTTAGGAATAGGGTGAGGGCTAGGGTTAGGGGTCAATGCTAGTGTTGGGTTAGGACTAATAATAGGGTAATGGGTAGGGTTGGTTAGGAATAGGGTCAAGGTAGGGTTAGCGTTAGGGGTCAGGGCTAGGGTTGGTTTGGGTTAGGATTAAGAATAGAGTTAGGGTTAGGATTCGGGTTAGGAATAGGGTTAGGTTTCAGTGTTATGGTTCGGTTAGAATTAAGAATAGGGTCAGGGTTAGGGTTGGGTTAGGAATAGGGTTGGGGTTAGGAATAGGGTCAGGGTTAGGGTAAGGGGTCAGTGCTAGGGTTGGGTTAGGATTAAAAACACGGTTAGGATTAGGACTGATCAGGAATAGGGTCAGGGTAGGGTTAGGGTTAGAGGTGTATCCTAGGGTTGGGTTAGGTTTTGGGGTCAGGGCTAGAGTGGGTTAGGATTAAGAATAGTGTCAGGGATGGGTTAGGAATAGGGTCAGAGTTAGGGGTAAATGCTATGGTTGGGTTAGGTTTAGGGGTCAGGGCTAGGGTTGGGTTGGCATTAAAAATATTGTTAGGGTTAGGAATAGGGTCAGGGTTAGGCTATGGGGTCAATGCTAGGGTTTGGTTAGGGTTAGGAGTCAGGGCTAGGGTTGGGTTAAGATTAAGAATAGGGTTAGGGTTAGGGTTGGGTTAGGAATAAGGTTAGGAATAGAGTCAGGGTTTGGGGTCAATGCTAGGGTTGGGTTAGGGTTGTAGGGTTGGGTTAGGGTTAGGGGTCAGTGCTAGGGTTGTGTTGGGGTTAGGATTAGGGGCCAGTGGTAGGGTTGGGTTAGGGTTAGGAATGGGATTAAGGTTAGAGCTCAGAGTTAGGGGTGGGTTAGGAATAGGGTCAGTGCGAGGGTTTGGGGTCCATGCTTGGGTTGGGTTAGGGTTAGAATAGGTTTAGGGTTAAGGGTCAATTCTAGGGTGGGGTTAGGATTAAGATTAGGGCTAGGGTTTTGGGTTCAGTGCTAGGGTTGGGTTAGGGTTGTAGGGTTGGGTTAGGGTTAGGAACCTAACTCTGAACCTATTGCTAACCCAACCCTAACCCTAAAATGTACAAAACTATTTCAAATATATCTTGGAAGTGTAAGGAAAAGTAAGGGACATTTTATCATATCTAATGGGATTGTAATGTAATTAATTGGGGGGGGGATGATATGGAACTCAGGGAAGTCAGGGGGTGGGGTGGGGGTGGGTGCGTTTTGTGTGGGAGGGTCGGAGGGAGAAAAAATGGGGGGAACAAGGATGATATGTTTCTGGATAATATGTCTTGATATAATTTTGAATAAATAATAAAAAAGAAAAAAGAATAGGGTTAGGGTTAGGGTTGTTTAGGAATAGGGTCAGGGCTAGGGGTCAATGCTAGGGTGGGGTTAGGGTTAGGAATGGGGTCAGGGTTAGGGCTCAGTGCTAGGGTTGATGAACGCAGCAACCCCAGAGTTGTTCGCGACTGGACCTAACGGTCAGGGGTCCTTTTTTAGTACTACTACTCTAAGCTGAGGTGCCTGTCTTGTTGATGACCCTGGTGTCCCCTTTTTTGGAGATTTCTGTACGATGGGCTCAATGACCCTGGGTGACACTTCTGTTTGGAGATTCCTACAACTGTATTGAGCTTTTTCTTTTTTAGAAAACGCCCCTTCCA